>NW_005187471.1:4814-16673 GCF_000239375.1 Pundamilia nyererei
CTCTGAGGCTAAGCTGGGAAAGTGGTTGGAGGTTCAACCATCATGACCACAGACAGTCCCAGTCGCTCTGCAGGAGTAAACTTCTCCATCTTCAGGACTACAAAACTATTTCTCTGAAGGACAATATTATTTAGATTTACATTAATTATTATTACATCATTCTTATTATTACATCATTTGTATTATTTCATTATTATTATCACATTTTTAAGATCCTGAATGAACAATGAATGAATAAATCCCTTTTTTTTTCATCTGAATTAAAATGGCACTTTGGTTGGCACACATACAGTTTCTGTTTTTCTGTCAACAAATATTAATACATTCGTAGTTCTCTTGTTTTCATTTTTAACCCATGATTTTGCATTTTTATCAGGATTCAAAGTCATTTTTATAACATAAAGAAATATTAAATAAATATTAAGAATTAGTATAGAAACATTTTGAAAAGAAATGAAAATGATTGGGTAGTAACCTGTTTTTTTTTTCTACACAGAGGTTGTAAAATGTTAGCTTTATTCGAAAAAAGTGGTTAGATGCTTTTTCAGAGTCCAGCAGGTGTTTGTTCAGCCACTTAATGACTTTGAATCACTGTGGTGGACTTTTTGTGGAGGAACCAAACTCATCAGTGGTTATATGTACACAAATCTATCAAGAATATAACTGCAGCAACAAGACATTTAGTCTCAAGTATCAGAACTTTTATAAATCTATATTAATAGATGATGTCTGCCAAAACTTAACACCAAAATAAATCAACAGTTCACTGCGTTCACTTTAACATTGTGTTACATTCATGTTATTTAAAACATCTTTGCAGACAATAAGGTTTTTATTCAGCTCACAAAAGAAAATTGATGAACATTAATAAGGCTCATAAGTAGAACTGTGAGGTCACTTTTCATTTCCCTTCAATTCCTTTGTATAAAGTGCAGGTTTTGCAACTTTAGAAAAATAGTTGCATATTTGGAAAACATTTTTTTACCTGGTTTGTTGAATTTATTCATGAACAAAAACTTACATAAGTTACATAAATATTTAAATTCAAGTAAATGCTGCATCTAAAATCCATGACTTGATTTAATTTCTTTCATTCATTGTGTTTCTGCTTGATGACTCTGGTTGTCTTTAGTGGACCAATTATTCTCATCAGTCTCTTCATTAACAATCTGCACCTGCAGCCTTCAGTCAAAGTGAACGACGTGTTTTGTAAAGCTATAAATTACTGTGTGAACACTCCACCATCATGCCAACACAGACAGTAATAATCTGCAGCAACTCAGAAAACCCAACATGACAGAGTTATTGGAAAAATCATCCTAATGAGGTTTTCTGTGTGAGTCCATTAGAAAATCTTAAAATCTGAGGAGTAGTAAGACATAAAAATAATTATTTATTTATTCATCTAATTTTATTATCGTTCATTTTATCTATTAGACTTAGAAAGGATGCTGGAATAACATAAAAATAATTAAACATATGTAGCCTCAGGATCCTTTAACCTACCACATGAATTTTTCCTTTCGTACATTAGGTTGACAGTAATGATAGTCAGTCATGTGATTTTTGTGAGAACCACAACTTGTCAAAAACTTCTCCTGCTGGCTTCCAGCAACATGAACAACTATCTTAATATTAATGAACTATTAATGAATCTTGCTGTGGTTATGGGCAAATGTTTGACTTGTTTCCTGTTTTTACTCTAAACTGACACAACAGGCTCCTCATGTGTCTCTGCTCTCTCCTCCTCCAAGCAGCTCTCTGTGACTCAGCAATGCTGCATTTTAAAGATGAGCAGAAATAGATTAGAGACATTTTATACCTTCAAATCCGCTCTTCTACAAAAGCACTTAAGTAACAAAAAAAACCATGAGAAAAATGCAAATGAAATTTGAAAGTTTTGGAGAGAGGTGGACAAACCTCAGATCAATTTTCAGTGTTTATTCTAAGCTGAACTAACAAAGTCCTCATTTGTCTCTGCTCTCACCTCCAGCAGGGCTCTTTGCTCCCCCAGTGATGATAAACCGTCAAGACAGGAGTTGAGTGTGAGATAAGCAACCTGCTACTCTTAGCAATATGAGTTGTAAGGTTGGAACAAACAGCACTGCTGTACAGAGTTGGCAACATCAACTTAGAGGGTGATATGTAACTTAGCTGGTGGGTATGGATGTTGTTAAATGGTCATAGTATGATTATTACTGCAAATACAGCTTTTAATGATGAATAAGATTATCTTTGGTCTTTCAGATATAAATGTGTTGAAATAAAAAAATCCCAACTGTAGATTCATTATTTTGACAATGATCAAGAGAAAATCAGTGTTTTTTATTCATTATACAGGTGGCAACATACAATGATAAAAATCTTAAAACAGATTGTTTTTTATCATTACCAAGTAGCTTAATACAAATATAAATATAAACATTTATGCTTCATCTGTTTATACAAACAGCAAAACTCTTCATGTGAATGTAATGTAATTATTCAAGTAATGTAATGTTAACAGAAAATGACTTGATCACAGAAGATGTTTTTAAAATTCTTATTTCGAAATGCCTCAATAGACATGACGTGTTTAAATTAATTGCTTTATTTAGTGCTTGGTGAGGTTACTGTCTGCTCTGTGTTCACTGGTCTGTGTCAGAGTCTCTCCTACTTCAGCAGCTGCAGTCACAGCTCAGAGTCTCTGCAGTCTGACTAAAGGAGGTTTTTGTATGACTACAAATCACTGTGTGAACACTGGCCCGCTATGCACACTCTTACAGTAGTAAACTGCTGCATCTTCAGCCTGAACTCCACTGATGGTCATAGAGAAGTCAGAGCTGCTTCCACTGCCACTAAATCGAGTTGGTGTTCCTGAATGTCTTATGCTCACATGTCGAATTAGGAGCTTTGGAGTTTGTCCAGATTTCTGTTGATACCAGAACATACACTGACCAGCACCACAGCCACCAACAGCTTGGTTGGTCCTACAGGTCAGGGTGACAGTAGATCCAGGAGTAAATGTCACTGCTGGAGGTTGAGTCACAGTCACCTGACCGCTGCATCCTACAGACAAAAACAAATCATTCATTTATCAGCAGAAATCAATGAGAGAAAAAGCAGCACATCATGTTTGAAATGTTGCTGAGTGAATGAACCTGTAAAACAGCAGCAGGTCAGCGTCCAGATGAGGATGGTGATGAGAGTCATGGTGGTTGTGCTTTCTGCTGTGTTGACTGACAGATGTGAGTCCTGCAGTGTTGAAGTCACAGGACTATAAACCTTCTCAGTTCTCTGGAGGATCAGCTGATGATGCAAAGCCTCCTCTCTATGGAAATCATTTCTCTGCTCTCAACACACTGAAGGCAAGAAGGGATGCAAAGTCAGAAGAAAAATAGTTTGGATTAATACTATTATACATTATACAAACTTGAATCATACCACTGACTTTTTATGTAATGGAGGAAAATATAAAGAAAATATAATTCTGCATTTTTAATATCTGGATTAAAACAGCACTTTGGTTGGTAAGCTTACTTCATACTTTTGGTAACAGACATTGCGCCTCTATTGTTGTTCTAAGTATATCGCCAAAATCTCATAATTCATGCTTTAGAAGCATTTTCGTTTCTGTGTTTTTCTTTTTTCTTTTTGCTGATATAGCTTTATTTCATTTGACAATCTTTTGTTTTAGCATTTTACAGTTTCTTAGCTTTTCTTTTTCTTTTTTCATTCTTTCATACACCGATTTATTTCTTTTCCTCAGACCACGCCGGATCTGTTAATATCAACAACGCAGCACACTCAGAATTCTAAAGCTGATTCTTCCCTTCAGACCGCACCGGATCTGTTACTTCAGCACAATAAACACTGATTTTTCTTCAAAACCATTTCTGACTTGATTTTCTTAAATTCTGTGTCACTTAAACATCCTGACCGCACCAGGCGTTTTCTGTCGGACTTCCTCGTCCGAAATTACTCTTTTTACTCACAAACAAGTGTATCTCAAAATGATCTTCTGATCATAGCTATTCCTGAGGCCACAAATGTCAGCAGCGCCACCTGAGTAAAATCTTAGTAAACGTCTTTACTAAGGAGGAAGTTTTTCAACTTCGTGACCAAACACTTATTGAACCACAAACTGACCAATAAGTCTTATATTCTCTTATTCTTTAATCACACATTGGTCTCTTTTCTCTCCTATTTCCTCATAACATGTCATGTTACTTTTATCTCAGTACTGTCTTTTTCTCAAAGTTTCATTATCCTTACTTCAAAGCTTCTCATTACTTCAAAGTTCCCCTTCGGTGTTAATGTTATGCTAACATAGCTGTTTCGCTAGTCACATAGCACATCACTATATACCAGCTAGCCAAACTTCAGTAACCCTACAAACATCACTGCTGCTTACTTTCCTGTCTTCATGTATGTCGGAAGTGATAGCAGAGCTGTGCCTTTTAATTTGTTTTAGAAATCCCTCAGTCAGAACCTGGTATAATATATTTAGATGGAAACTAGTGAGCTAACTCTCTGCTAACTTCTAACTCCGTTACATTTCCGTTACTGCAAGTGTGGCTGTGCACGGGTGTGCACTTTAAATATACCCCTTTTGCGCTGTGTTACAGGGCCACCCAAGTGGCTCATGGGAACGTGACAGACCCTGGTTCGAATCCCATGCGGACCATATATTGGGGAAGTGTGCTGAATAAAAAGAAAAATTAAAAAAATCCCTGGCTCTGAAATTCACCTGCTATGCTTGCTTAGAAGCCTACAGGCGAGCCTATTGATGGGTTCTCTCTGCCTTTTACCGCTGTCTGAAAATCACTTTTCCCTCAATCGATATTGGTTGTTATGGTTGCTATGGACCGCCAAACACACCACGCATTGTGGCTTTCTCAATCTTTTCTTTTTTCTTTTCTTTTTCTTTTCTTTTTTTTTGTCTGTGTGCTGGAGGATGTTCAGCCTTTATTTTGAAGTTTTTCATTCAGACTTGACAGAAACACTCTCAGCGTTTGCATGTTTCAGTGCCTGGTTGGTTTATTATACGTAACATATCACACGTAATAATTAAGTAATTACAATAAGTACAATAAGTAATTGTTTTTGTCCACCATACATGTCACACTTCCAGTGACATCATGTTTTATTTTGCATCGTTCATTTTTTGAAGGATATTTCTAGGTTCTACCTTTTTATCAATGGCAGCTTTAGCTCCAGAACGCCAAATTCTGTAACAGACTGCAGCAATCAAGTCTGTCTTGCAACACCTCAGTATGCTGTTATCAGTGCCTACACTGGGCATGATTGGTATTTATCAATTTCAATCTAAGGTGGAAAATGCTCCATTTTTTTTTTTCTTTTAGTGAAATCATTCAATTTTGTCCTCGTAAATTACACTATTATTATATTTTCACTTCTTGCATGATTTACATAATTCCTTTTGCTCATATAATTAAAATGCCTCTCTAATCCTAATTAGCAATTTGGTTTTTAAGTTAGTTGGCTGCCATTTTGGCACCTTAAATAAATTTCAGCTGCTTTGTTTGACATCATATCTTCATCTTCTGGTTGGTGTGACGAATTATTTATTCAAAGAAAATGATCAAAAAGCTGTTTAGTCTTAGAACTGGCTTTGTAATCCTTTCAAGGCTTTCAAGATGTCATTGGCTTTGTTTCTCAGCTGTTTCTTTCGATTGGGACGCGCGATGTGTTGCTTTTTGGGATTTTCTTTTTAGCCTACTTCACTTTCAGACAGGTTCTATTTAAGTGGGTTCTTAATTCAGCAAGTGTGGCGGTAATCAGGTCTGGATGTGGCGAGTGAAACTGCACTCAGCTTTCCAAAAACTGCGGTTTCAATCATAATAATTCATCATTTAAAAAGGTGGGGGTAAGGACAGATGGATTAACAAGTCAGCTTGGTTGGGTTTGTTGTCTTAATTAATGAAATCATCGTTTAAAATAATTCAAATTTGGTTGATGAAATACTGTATAATCTTGATTTTCATCTAGTACGTTCACTCATGGTGTCATTACATATTCTTACAAAAACAGCACGATAAGTGCAGAAAGTCTGGTAACTATCTGTCTGCTACTCTGCTTTTCAGTTATCACAGAAAGAGGTGACATTTGTCTGAAGCTTGGCTTAAAAAAATTTTTTTTAAAAATCCCTGGCTCTGAAATTCACCTGCTATGCTTGCTTAGAAGCCTACAGGCGAGCCTATTGATGGGTTCTCTCTGCCTTTTACCGCTGTCTGAAAATCACTTTTCCCTCAATCGATATTGGTTGTTATGGTTGCTATGGACCGCCAAACACACCACGCATTGTGGCTTTCTCAATCTTTTCTTCATGTCCAAACAAACGCTCAGTTTTGCCTTCATTAACACAAATTATACATCAAAACGTAGGTATTTTTCTTGCCTTTCACCAAAGGGCACTGTCATTATTGTAGGAGTTGCCGTTTTCTCGCAAATGGCCTCGAAGCAACAGTTAAAAAAATGTCCACATTCAAAGTATATGGAGACTTGAGTGAAAATGACAGCTGAAATTCTGTAACGGAGGCGTTTTCAACTCGTCATATCTTCTAGATATATTTTTCTTTAGAGACCTGAAAACCGCCTTGATTTTTTCTAAATTTTTATTAAAGCCTGCTGATTGTTACAGTGAAAGAATGATGTCGACAGCCCGTGTACTTTTGGAGTTACAGAACATTTTGTAACACGAAGAAACAGCAATTTTTACCTCTCAGTTGTGGTGAACGCTTGAAATATATTATGGAGAACGCGCTTTGGGAGCCAGAGACCCGGGTTGAAATCTAGCCAGTGGCAGTATCTAATATCTTTCCCTAATTCACTTTATAATTACAAATTCTCAACACTTGAACATTCCCACGAGTGCTCTGATCAAAACAGTGCAAGAATGAGCTCTTTAGCTTTTGATTTTCAACTTATCCACATTTCTTTGTGGACACTCCTGCATGTCACAAATACATTGCACAAAGCGCATCTGTGGCTGTGTACCATTTGTGGTGCGTTGGCTCCCTCTGCTGGTACGCGCCTCATTCAAATGTCGCCGCACATTTAAAAATGCAGGGTGTCTTTACACTGTCATAGCTCCTAGATAGATTTCTTAAGAGACCTGAAAATCGCTGTGATTATTCACCATAGCCTGCTGAGTCTTACAGCGAAAGAACGATGTCAACGTATAGCATCGTGGGTTACTTTAATTGTGTTTGGGGGTTTTTTTTATCAAATCCTACAAAACAGGACCATTGTGACACAAAACCTCTCACACACTAACACAGACTCTTTATACAGATACAGAGCTTTACATGTATAAATAAGGCAGAGAAAAATGCATAAAACACAAGCTATCAACAGACTGTTGGTGGACACCATGTCACTTTATTTTGTTTTTATCTTGTTTCTTTTTGGTGTAGCCTCATTAAACAAAATGTTTATTAAAATGACCACTTTTATTATGAATTATTATGAAATTAATAATTCATTACTAATTATTTATTATGAACACACCTGCAACCCTCAAGTGGAGGTGGCAGAGAGGAGGCACTTGGAGTTTCGGTCGAGAAAGTGTCCGTGTGACTGAGTCCTGTCCCAGCTCTGCTTCAAGGTCTGTCGGTCCAGCTTGTTGAGGGCCTGAGAGCAAAGACGGATATCCTGGACCAATTCTGACAAACTGTCCAGATCTTAAGTTCACACATATGCATACCTTTGAGGTTTAGAAGTGTCAGTGGTCGACGGGCCTCTCTGACAGACGCCAGGATGTTGTGAAGTCCTGCTGATGTAACAGACAGATTTCCTGACAGATTCAGACTCACCAGTGTGGGACACGACGAGAGGCACCTGTGAAATTATAATAAAAAGTCCAACAGGCCAGTAATGAGTGACAATTTAAACAAAGGCAAAGCCCTAATAACATGAGTAATAACTGAGCCGTAGAAATGACGCCCTCACACACAAACCTCGCCAAGGTAGCTACGCTGCTGTCTGTCAGCCCATTTGCAGCCAGGCTGAAGTGGGTCAGAGAGCACTCGTCCTGCAAAAAAACAAAAGTCTTAACCTGATTGCACACTTATATCTTTCGACAATAAATGACATTGCATGATTTTTGCATGCACACCTGTGACAGGACTTTGGCGAGGTGTTCCAGTGCCGGGTAATCAGCAGGCCCTCTGCAGACAGCTGACAGGTCCACGTGTGTGAGGCAGTGGAGGGGCAGAGTCTTTAACACCAGCTCAAAGCCGGTGGAGCCCCGGGGATTGTGGGACAGACACACTGCTTTCAAATGGCCTGTGCCTGAACGTTCAGAAGATGTAAAGTTAGTTGCAGTTTTGCTTATGAGTGGGAGTTCAGTGAAGCTTAAGGCTTCAGTCAGCTGCTTGTTAGAGAGTGTTGGGTCTAAACTCAGACCCCACTGTTTCCAGGACTTATTCTTATGTCTGTGGTTGCTCTTCTCCCCTGCAGTGGGTGTGTTGAGGCCCACCCACACTGTCCTCCCTTCATCCAAAGAGGAAAACAAACAGAGCATCCCCAGGGGTTTCAATAAGCTTGGGGATAGACGGTCGCTACAGCTGGAGCAGCACCCTGAGCCTCTCTGCAGACCAGTGGAGGAAGGCGGGCTCAGTGAGCTGTGAGGCCAGTCTGAGTGGACAGAGCCCCGTCACTCAAACCCTGGACCCTGACCACTGCTAAGAGTAGAGCTTCAGCAACACTTCCTGTCTGCATGATGTGTTTGATGAAGCTACAGGTTTTGTTTGTTCCTATTTTTCTGCAAACATTTGACTCTCTATTGTTATGCATGCAGATTTCATTTGCTTGTTCATGTTGTGCTTTGAAATCATGCTATAAAAAACAAGTCTGCATCACAAAGTAAAATCCCAGTTCATGAAAAATCACTAATGTTTTAACCTTTTATTCTATATCTATGATCATTTATAACTTTTATAAAAAATGCCATTTATGAAGGTAACTAAATACATAAACATCAGTTTCTGTCATTACACTTAAAAAAAGACGTGCTCATGAACTTTTGCTCATATTTAATGATAAATGTAAAGGTTGAATCATTATAAACGTAGTTGTATACTTCTTTAGTTTTAGTTTTATTCAGTGCGTTTGTGGTTGATGATTCTTGTGTTAGTGGATTAGTTATTCTCATCACAGTCCAGCACGCTGCACCTGCAGCCTTTAACCAGACTGAAGGAGGTTCTTGTACTGCTATAAATCACTGTTTAAACATCCGACTACAACGACAGCCCAAATAGCAACAATCTCCAACATCTTCAGACTGAAACCCACTGATGGTTAAAGTGTACTGAGAACCAGATCTACTGCCACTGAATCGAGACGGAGTTCCTGAAGAGAGACTTGATGCTCCATATATAAGAAGTTTGGGACTCTCTCCAGTTTTCTGAAGGTACCAACTGAGATCAGCACCAATGTTTGAACTCCCTGTAGCACTGATGGTCACAGTCCCACCAAGACTGACAGACTTGACTTCATCAGTCTGCGTCAGAAAATTATTGGCAAATGACTCTGAAATGAAGAATAAAATGACAAGTTTGTTTTTTAGACACAAACATAAAAAGAACAAAGAAAATTTCATCAAATATAAAACAGTCTGTGTCTTAAATGTGAGAATCTCTCACCCTGACTCAGAAAGCCTAACAAAAGAACCACCAACATTGGAAACACCATCCTGACTCAGATTTCAATGGAAGTGCATGAGAGCATGTGTGACAGCAGAACTTAAACTGTGAGGAGAAGTGATGCATGAAAGTGTGCAAAACCCAATTTAGGAGGTCAGCTGAGGAGAGGATCATTCAATCTTTTCATTCTACATGTATTTCAAAAAAGAAACTTATACATAGTGTTTTAAAGCTTATAAAATTTGAAAACTTATCTAATATTAGTTTGTTGTTTGAATAATTTAGTCCTGCACAGCTCCTGTAAAACCCTGTGATGAAGGGTTTACTCCACAGAAACCAGGTATTTGATATTTTAAACCATGTACAGGTGAATTGGATCTTTCCAAAAATAAAAGAAATTATTTTGTTTTGTTTTGGGGTTTTTTGTTTGTTTTAGTTTAATTGTTTTTCTGTTTGTTTTTTGCTGCTTAGATTGTTTGTTGGTTGCTCTTTTACCCATGAGCATACTGTTAGGTTAGTCTTCTAACTCCAGTGATGCGGTGAGTTCCCTTCCAATTACGTCCAAAAAGCTCATTTTAGTCAATTTGTTATATTATGTCCACCAGAGTGTGTAGCAGTTACTTTGATGACAAAACATTCAGTGTGACAGGGATAAAACAATATTACTATTGTGCATACCAGTCTTGTTAAAAATTGAAAAATTTCACATTACTGGATGCACGATACATATTCAAATTATAGCATGGGTCAGTGAGAACACCTGCACCTGTGAAGTCTGGGTGGTGCTTGTTTTAATGAGTTATCATTACCATGGTATTAAATTACAGATTATTACACAGAAAACATCACATGTGTTTCCTGGTAGTCATTGCTATTCTGTATTTTGTTATAAAACAGTATTAACATTGTTATTAATGTGTTAATAAATACAAACAAGCAGTTTTGCATTTTGCAGCTCTGCTTTTTTCTTATTTCTGTTTATTTCCTGCTGAAACTACCAGGAAATGTTTTCAAATAGGTTATTAATATGATATTATATAGAAACAGGCAGCTTTGTATTTTGCATGCTTATTACACAGAAACTACCACAGGTAATTGAGTGGTAATAGCTTAGAAATTAACATATTATTATTTTCTTTTTCTGCCTTATTATCCTACTACTAACACCATTTATTAATAAAAGTGCCCTCGCAAAGTTCTCTATTATATTATCTTTATAGTCTCTGCATTGTTGGAAATCAGTCATATGGCTCTCTACTTACATTTTGTTCAGGTCAGCTGACCACAGCTACACACACATACACACAAGCAAAGGCAATTTACTGGAGCTCACAACACAAATTATGATGTGACTTATTTCTAAGTAATTATTTTCCCCACACTGCACCTCAACACCCACTCTTAGGGCTCCCCCTCCTTCAAATTTTCACTTTAATCTCTGGTTGACTCATGTTTGTCAACATAGCACAAACTTTTTGCAATAACCACAAATTCGCTTTATGATATCTTAGGTTTTGTTTGTCGGGGGGAGGGGGGGGTGTTCTTAGTTAATGACAAGCACAATGGGTTAAATTTATTATTTACAATTAAAACTACCTACTAGATGATTTCAGTTGATTTCTCCTGAATTTGAATTTCTCCTGGTAGAGTGTCAATAGCTTGAAAATGGTGAGGAATTGTATGAAAATGATGTGACATAACACAGTAGTAAAAAACTTGAAACTGGCAGTTGGTTTTTGTTGTTTTTAAATGTCATGATGAACAAACTTGCTATGAATACAAAGGTAAAGAAAATATATTTCATTTGTTCATATGAACGACTACTCTTGCTGTGACTACAGTCAGGAAACCTAACTAAAATTAGTTGTTATGTTTTTATTAAAAACGTAATTGTTTATTTATTTAAATCCTTATGTTAAAATGCCCTTGAATGTGTTTATTGCTCAGTGAAGTTACTGTGAGGTCTGTGTTCAGTGGTCTGTGTCAGAGTCTCTTCCTCTGCAGTCAGTTCCTGCTGTAACAGCTCAGTGTCTCTGCAGTCTGACTGAGGGAGGTTTTTGTACGACTACAAATCACTGTGTGAACACCCAAACACTGTTTATGTTATGTTGACTCTGACAGTAGTAAACTGCTGCATCTTCAGCCTGAACTCCACTGATGGTCATAGAGAAGTCAGAGCTGCTTCCACTGCCACTAAATCGAGTTGGTGTTC
>NW_005187471.1:29543-31116 GCF_000239375.1 Pundamilia nyererei
GGGCTCAGTGAGCTGTGAGGCCAGTCTGAGTGGACAGTGCCCTGTCACTCAAACCCTGGACCCTGACCACTGCTCAGAGTAGAACTTCAGCAACACTTCCTGTTTGCATATGTGTTTGATGAAGCTACAGGTTTCATTTGTTTTAATTTTCCTGCAAACATTGTTGTCTGTTGTGTGCATGCAGATGTCATCTGTTTATTCACATTGTGTTTTCAAACCATGCTATAAAAAGAAAGTCTGCAGAACAAAATAAAATCCCAGTTCATGAAAAATCACTAATGTTTTATCTTTTGATTCTTTATCTATAAGAATTTATAACTTTTATAAAGAAAAAATGCAATTTATTAAAGTTTGGAAATAAATACACATTGGTTTCTGTCACTACACTTAAAAAAGATGTGCTCATGAACTTTTGCTCATACTTAATGATAAATATAAGGGTTGAATCACTATAAATGTAGTTGTATATGTAACACAGTAAGGGGAATTGTTGAAAAGAATATATCAATGGGCCAATAGGTTCGACTATAGGAGCACAGGGGTGTGTTTAAATGAGACACAGAGACAAGAATGTAACTCAAAAGAACCAGCCGACTTTAGTGAAAAAAACATAAGGTTGACAAGCACAGGTTAAAGGCACTTTACAGTTGAAGAAAGGAAACTTACAAAAATGAAAGAAAAGTAAAACACATAAACTGCTAAGACAATGACTTGGCCATATGTTACTTTTGGTTTTCAATTCTCGGTTTCAACGTTGGGTTTCAATGCTCGGGTGCACCCTAGTAACCTGACTCCTTAACTCTTATAGAAACAGATTGCACAAATCCATTGTACATTCAAATGAAAATCTCACACTCTTTTCACATGTGGAGAATGTTCTACACAACAGCTTATTGTTCAAAGTTCCAAATAAAAAAATGTCCAAGGGGTAAAGTCCAAAAAATTCCCAGGGTGTGAAAGAAAATAGGGGAGAGAGAATGTCAGTCAGTGATCTCATGTATAACCAGCTGTATGTGAAAGTGTGAGTGATACAGTCCTACCACATCGCAAGGTGCAGCAGATCATCAAGTGGAAAAGAAGCGAATCTCAGTAGTTAAATTTTGGAATAAGGATGTAATGTGACACAATATGGAACAAGTAAAGTACTGTGGATACTTTCCAGAGGTGCTGTATTTGTACCTACCATTTTCTAATTGATCATTATACAAATCTTTATACACGTGGGATCATACAGTATTAAAAACTCAGATCATTTTGTTTTATAATCATCAAGAGACTTAATGGGAATATAAATGTAAAAAAAAATCTGATCTTTCTGTGTAATTTGCCAACTTTTCCTGTGAATACAGTTGGAAACACAATGAGAAAGCGACTTTGTGGATGGGTCTGGGTTTTATTTTATCCTTTCTAAAATCACCCCAAATTAAATATATCTGCACAATTCTGGATTTAGTGCTTGGTGAGATTACTGTCAGCTCTGTTTTCAGTGGTCTGTGTCAGAGTTTCTTCCTCTTCAGCAGCTGCAGTCAGTTCCTGCTGTAACAGCTCAGTGTCTCTGCAGTCTGACTGAGGG
>NW_005187471.1:31552-60669 GCF_000239375.1 Pundamilia nyererei
CAGCATCCAGATGAGGATGGTGATGAGAGTCATGGTGGTTGTGCTTTCTGCTGTGTTGACTGACAGATGTGAGTCCTGCAGTGTTGAAGTCACAGGACTATAAACCTTCTCAGTTCTCTGGAGGATCAGCTGATGATGCAAAGCCTCCTCTCTATGGAAATCATTTCTCTGCTCTCAACACACTGAAGGAAATTTATATATCTTATTTTTGTTTATTGAACATTTTGAATGTGTTCTACTTTCTTTCCTACCTGAAATATTTTTACCATTTTATGTATTGTCATCTAGACATTAATTATGCTGTGAAAGAGTATCCTCTACATGCATATGTGAATCTAATGTATTCATGTGTAGTCTTCATTCAATTTTAATTATTATGATTCTGCATATGTTTTTCCAGTTCATTCAATTAAGTTTTTTAATGGGTTAATAATATGTTAATATATAGAAACGGGCAGCTTTGCATTTTGCATGCTTATTACATGGAACTACCACAGGTAATTGAGTGGTAATAGCTTAGAAAACAAATCATTCATTTATCAACAAAAATAAATGAGGGAAAAAGCAGCACATCTTGCTTGAAATGTTGCTTGGCTTCATCAGTCTGAGTCAAAAGGTTATTGGCAAATGAGCCTGAAATGAAGAAAAAAATAAAAACTCACTAACAAAAGAACCACCTTTTTTGACCTCAAATTTTACTGAGAAAGAATGAGTAACATATTTTAATATTTTATATTTTTTTATAACACACTCTGCAGTTTCAGATGCATTTTGAGTTCCTGAAAATAATTGCATTATTATTGCACTAACATGATGATGCTGGCATTTTTGCTCAGACCTCACAGAGCTTTTTGATTTTAAACTCATTAGATAATAATTATTGAAGCTCAAGAAGACCAGATCCTCAGTCTGTGAGGTAAAACTTGTTTTGTTTTAACATACTAACTACTAATCTAGCAGGTTGTATATGTTACTGCATGTTTACTTATAAAGTCAAGTCTCTGTCTATGGTATGAAACTAATCTAATCCAAAGGAAAAAATCTGTATTCTGCAGTTTATTTTACCTTTTGCTTTGGAACTATAGATTCTAAGAACAATGTTTGTTTCTGCAGAAGGAAACTGTTTGCATAACTGAAGTGTGAAGCTGAAAAAAGGAGCGCAAATGTCAATTTCACTACCCGTTAATGAGTATCAGGGAGTTTCTATGGAACAGTGTTGTCTCTAATCTCCTCCGAGAGATCATCGCTGCAACACATCAGTCCCTAGTTTAATTTGATATTAGTATAACTAATGTGCTTGTTCTCACACATATGTTTCAACACAGCAGTAATTTAGATCTTCATAAGTTCAGAGTTGAGGTAATTACAGATTTCTGTGCTGGCTGTGCAGCTCAGAGAGACGGCCTTATAGACTTAAAGACAGCTGTCCACCCAGCAAAACATTAAAAACTGTCATTTTACAGAAGGGAAAAAAATTCTGTATCATACTGAAACTATAGAAAACTATTTTGCATCCAGGGTGTGCGACAGATATTCAAATTAATGCATGGGTCAGTGAGCACACACCTGCACCAATGGAGTCTGGGTGGAAATTGTACATTGCTGCTGTACAAATAGTGCCCTCTTATGTCAAAATAAGAGAATACATATAAAATTGACTCTGATACACAGATCCAAAAAGCAGACTCGACATCGATGAAAAAACACATTTTCTTTGTCTCCTTCTGGCCAATTGTAATTTTCTTTAATTCATTTCCGTTAAGGTTTTTATACATGTTTTGTCTGTCTGTGTCTCAGTTGCCATTTTGTGACTTTTGCATTCAATGTATTTCTTTATAGAGTGTTTTTATACTTTGGCTTATTTGGTTATTAATTTGCTTATTTGTATTTCCTTATATTGTTTTATGCCATTTTGCTATGTTTCCCTGTGACAGGAAACATAATCAAGATCAATTTCAAATAAAAGTAAATATATGTTTTATATTAAATGTTTAACTGAAAAATACATGTATAATGTACGGGTACCTTGTTTGTGTGATATGTGAAGTTCTTTTTTTTACATTTGCATCATATTGTAAATGTGGAACACTTTGTGACTTAGTCTATGTATCTATCTTAAATGTGAGAACTCTATTTTAAAAACTGTTAGAACATCTTATTGTTATGTTACCGTATTGTGTGCAGTGCATTGGAAGTAATACAAAATGTAGAGAAGAAAATACAATGTACTACAGATTTTTAAGACTGTAGTGCCACTTCAATGAAGATCCTTTCAGTAACTGACCACCAATCTATCACACAGTCATGGTTATAACCCGTTATTTATTGTTTCAGTAACATAACATGTTTTAGTTTTGTCTATTCTGTATTATTGTAGGGCCCTTTCCTTACAATATAAAGCTCTCTGAGGCAACTGTTGTGATTTAGCTGTGATTTAGTGTATTTTGTAACAGTAAATAATATGTTTCTATTCTATTAGTTGATCAGTTCAAGAGGAAAACTACATTTACTGTTTTTTAGCAGAGTTAAATCAGCATGTTTAAGCTTTTAGTTTCTTCAGTTGTATTTATGTTCTTGTGTTTGTGCTCTTTTTGTGTTCACTGGGCCAGTAACTTTCATCACAGCCACCTGCAGCCTTCAGTCTTGCTGAAGGAGGTTTTTGTACAGCCATATATCACTGTGTGAATGCTCCACCATGGGCACCCAGACAATAATAATCTCCAGCATCTTCAGCCTGAACACCACTGATGGTTAAAGTGTACTGAGAATCAGATCTGCTGCCACTGAATCGTGACGGAGTTCCTGAGGAGCGAGTTGATGCTCTGTATATAAGGAGTTTGGGAGGCTGTCCAGGTTTCTGAAGGTACCAACTGAGATCAGGACCAATATTTGAACTCCCTGTTGCGCTGATGGTCACGGTCCCACCAAGACTGACAGACTTGGCTTCATCAGTCTGAGTCAGAAAGTTATTGGCAAATGACTCTGAAATGAAGAAATAAAACAAAGACTTTAACAGAATCTTTTAACTTTCAAATAGTAAACATCAGTAAGGCATTTTAAACTCTCAAACTCAATGTACACAGAAAGAGCAGATAACATGTCACCAAACATAAAATTTGTTTTATATGTCAGAAATGTTTTCAAAACTCTCACCCTGACTCAGAAAGCCTAACAAAAGAACCACAAACATTGGAAACACCATCCTGACTCAGTTTTCAGTGGAAGTGAATGAGAGCCTGTGTGACAGCAGAACTTAAACTGTGAGGAGCAGTGATGCATGAAAGTGTGCAAAACACACTGTAGGAGGAAACCACCCACCTCTCCCAATGAAACAGAAAACACAGAGGTCATGTGAGGAGAGGCTCATTCAACCTTTCCATTATATTTGTCTCATTAACAGGGCCCATATTAGTTGGTCGCCAGATACTGGTTGGTTCATTTTGCTCATTCTGACAAACCAAATCTATATTTAAATGCAAATACATGAACATCAATTAAAAGGAAGGTATATTAAACTGATGTAATATTAGGGCGATCGTGGCTCAAGAGTTGGGAGTTCGCCTTGTAATCAGAAAGTTGCCGGTTCGAGCCCCGGCTTGGACAGTCTCGGTCGTTGTGTCCTTGGGCAAGACACTTCACCCGTTGCCTACTGGTGATGGTCAGAGGGCCCGGTGGCGCCAGTGTCCGGCAGCCCCGCCTCTGTCAGTGCGCCCCAGGGTGGCTGTGGCTACAATGTAGCTTGCCATCACCAGTGTGTGAATGTGTGTGTGGATGGGTGGATGACTGGATGTGTAAAGCACTTTGGGGTCCTTAGGGACTAGTAAAGCGCTATATAAATACAGGCCATTTATCTTTTTTCTATGTGCTGAAAGATGATCAGTTCTACACAACTCATGACAGCATAAATCTATGAAAACCCAACAGGTTTTAGCTGATTTCTTTACAGGTACCTGTGCTGACTGTACAGCTCGGAGAGACGGTATCGCCTTGTTTTAGAGACGTTGATAATTGTGTGTCAGAATCAGAGCTAGGTTAGCTGTCAGTCCGGTAAAATATTTAAAAAATATATATTTTAAGATATTTTTTTATCATCGCATAATAAAAACTTTTTTTCAAAAATGTTTTTTTCTGGGATGATAATATGGAATATATAGCAAATATTCAAATTACAGCATGGGTCAGTGAACACACCTGCACCTGGAGAGTCTGCATGGGAAATTATAACCCTCTGTTTATATGAAAACAAATAGTGCCCTCTTGTGTCATAAAAAGAGAATACACATAAAATTAAATCCACCAAATTGATACAAAAAGCAAACTGGACTCTGAAAGAGACACAAAATTACAGGAGTGGCTTAAAAAAAATATGCCCTGCCTCTTTCTAGTGATCTATATTAAAAATAATAATAATTGCTATAATGATCTTTGTCGAGAGTTTGTGTTTCTTTGCAATTTTGCATCTACATACATTATTTTACAGTATTTTGCATTGCTTAACATGACAATTTTCTTTTGGTGTTTTTTTTCCACAACTCATATTTGTTTGTAGTGTTTTGTAGTCATTTTTTCCTGTTTTATACCTCTTTTTATCGCATCCTTTTATGGTCATTTTTCACCTCCGAGTAGCCAAAAACGGTGACTTTGTTTGAAGTGGGACAGTCACTTAACATAACAGTTTATCCATGGATCTCATTAATTGAGATCAAAATCTCTGAGGCCATACTTTAATTATAATTTACATCATGTCTAAATTTTATTCAGTGCCAGAAATTATTCTTTTCAATCTCACATATTTCTAACTGGAGCAGGTGTTCTGGTTAAAAAACACATAATGATGTATATTACTGTGTCCTAAGGATTTGTGTCAACTTGTTGAGTAAATACATCAACAAGTTTCAGTGTTTGCAGTGATTGTCTAAAGTTTCTGGAAATTGAAACAGTCTCATCTGTTACTCCAGCCACTTAAAACAAATTCCATAATACTATGTGTCTAAGGGTTATCATTATATTGTGATTTTTGAGTGCAGATTGCATAGTTCAGGAAACCAAAGATGAATTTAAAAAAAAAAAGAATCTGAAAAAAAAAAACAGAAATCCTCTTTTGTTGTGTTCATTTTACCAATAAAACAATCATATGCATAGTAAGAGCTGTTCAAAATACCGAACATTACACAAAATACAAAATATACAAAAGAAACCTGCTACACCTCCAACTACCACCAGAGGGCTGAAACGCAGAACTTCAGAACATTTTTCTTCCAATTAAAAAAAAATGAAAACGTTTCATTCACAAAAAAAGACTACAAGCAAAAGACCTGAATATTTCTAGAATTAATCTATGCAGGAAGATCAAGATTCACTCATCTTTCATCGTTACTGGGTGTCAGGCTTCTCTATTCCTTGGAACACTTTCACTTTTCCCTTGCTGTCTAACTTAACTCTGTATTCATCACTCTGCTCCAGTCATTTTCTTGTCCCCCTTCTGCAAACCAGTCAGCCTCTGTGTGATGATCTTTAAATCGCACTGCTTTTCTGTCATTCTGCCTTTGAGACTCTCATTGTTACTTCCTGCCTCTTCCCCATCCCTACCTCATTCTGGCCAGATCGAGCTCCTCACCCTTATCTCCACCTGCTTCATCTCCACCACCAGCGTCTAGACTCCAGGGGTCCTGTTCTATGTTCTACATAGCACTATGGGGGCGTAATTGCTAAATAGCTGTATTTCAATAAATCATGTTCAGTTCCTTCAAAATGATGTCTCCTTATTGAGGTGCATGTGATAGTAAAGCACAGTGAGATAAATTTCACTAGTGATGTCTCAGTTTTACCTTAGTTAGCCATGAGTGTGACAACCATTATGCCAAGCAGAAGGACCCTAAGCAGTATAAACTGATATCGCAATATAAATACACAGAAGCTGTAGTCAAAGGCAAGATTTCTGATATCAGTAGTTTTCTGGTTTCCATCTGTATTATGACATCTACTCACAAATCACATGATATGAGCAAGCCTTTACCCTCTAATGCCAAAAATATCCTATTTGATACACAGGTTTTTTAGGGTTTTCGAGATCGCTACGTCATCAGAGTGATTTTTCCCCCCCAAAAAACTAAACAAATTGCACAATATATCTTCAAGCAATGACCAAATGTAGCAACACTTGTTGGAAAATACATATTTATTTACTTTTTTTTTTCCAGAAGATTCAATAATCACTCCATTTTCAAAAATAAATAAACAAATTAGAATTTTCTGGCAATTGTTTCGTGGTTCAGGCTTTACGGGGTTAACTTTATCATTTTATACCAGAATTCCTCAGAAGTTAGTTCTGCAGACTTCCAGGATCCTGAAATTATCTCATCTAAATGAAAGGAATGATAAATGTTAAAATAATCACTGAAATGCCATCTGCTGTGAAAAGTGCATATTTTCTCGATCATATCTCCTTGTACCAGCTAGGACACAATGTGGCAGATTTCTTTCCTGCCATTAAAAGAATGTATAGTGTCACTGGACCATATTTACTAATAGTTGTATATAAACACAAATAATGCGTATATAAATGTTCCATCTGCCAATCTGTGATTTATCAATATTTTCATACCTGAATTTGTTTGTACTTCAGTTCATTAGTGGTCTTGGTAGTGCCCATTTTGAGTCCCTATATCTTTCTGAAACATTCACTAATGTTCATCTACTGGTTTTTATATGATACATTGAATTCTATTAAATGTAAATGTATTGTCATGCACTGTAGCTTCATGACTCCAAGATTATAAGCATTAGAATTAATGACTGAACTTTTATTTTAGGGGTAAAAGTATCAATGGGAAGGTGGTCAATTTTTACCATTTTAATGTTGCAAAAATAATCTTATGAACATTAACTGTTATTAACACACATTTGATCTTATGACTTAATACACTTGAGGAAAAAAATATCAGATTTAAAAAAAAAAAAAGACTGGAAATATGGCAAATGTCATATTAGAAAAAATATTGACATTTTGGATAATTCTATTAACTGGCAAAAGGATGAGGCACATGATCAATAGTGGGTCATGACAACTCCCACTAGTGTAAATACCAGGGGCTCTCCACCATTTGGTTTTAGAACTGAAGAAGCTTCTTTGATGAGAGGAAACTCATCTTCAACAAACTTACAGAAGTCCAGTGACTTTCTTTCCAAACTCCTAAGACATGAAATTGCACTGATTTTTTTTTTAAATTTCAGGATCATTCTGTGAATTAAACCTTTGTGAAGCACGGAGATTTCAAGATCCTAGCAACACCCTTGCTTTATAGTTATACAACCAATTCAGTTTGTGGTATAATTATCTCTGACACGTATACTGTGATTTCCCTGGGCTGTATTTCAGGTCATGAAAGGTGACCAATTTTATTCACTTCATCAGTCATCTTTAACGGCTTGGCTGATTAGTTTCTAATTTCAGGTAAAGTCTTAAAAAAACATATAGTTTGCAAGGTTTAATTTAGCTACGTTAACACATTTTAACTTTCCTAATACAATCCCAGTCATTCACCACAATGCATCACCCCAAATACACCAAAAACAACTTGTTTCACAACTGTTTATTTATTCAAAACTCAAAAGATGAGTGTTCTGTAGATGTTTATATGGTCGATGAATGCGAGTTCCAGAGTAGATAACAGCCAGTTTGCAAAGTAAAAATAGCTAGGGAAGGACAAGGAGAGTTCCTTGTTTGATGACCAGTCAACTGGTCTTAGATCTCTAAATAATGACTTTCTCTGAGACACCTCTAAAACCCTGGGCAACCCTTTACAGCAAATTTAAAGTATAAACACAGCATGATTAGCAGTAGAACATGTGAAAATGTCTCTGTTTTTAATTCAGTGTCAGGCTTTTTCATATTGTAGAGTTAAACCTTTAGATCTGCTACACTCGATAACCAAGTTGCCAGAATCCAGGTGCCTTTCCACCTTTACATTTTACACCTAAATAGACTGCGGTATGTCAGCCTAAAAAGATACAATGGCAATTAACCAGGATCGTGCGACATCCAAGAAAATCTGCACACAAAATACACATACAAAATATCACTCATTCACAGTCAATGTGTAACATTCTCATGCTCAGATATGTTGCTGATCAATAATGAATAATTGCAGAGCACTTATCATAAGTCTTGAGTCATTACACCAAAGAATTTCCTTCAGCATTTCTACATGCCATGGACCCACCGTCACAGAAACCAAAAGCTTGACTGAAGCACAAACCGATATGAGTAACACACATGGCCTCAGCTTTCAGTTCACGTACAGTAGGTCTGCACCAATTTTGCTACAGAAAGTTAAATGAAATATAAATAATAAATAATAAAGTGTTAATAAAAAGTCAGTTTTGTTATAGTTTTAGTAGCTCAAGGAGTGTCCTGATTGCACATGGGAGCAGTGTTGTCCTGTGCTCTAACAGTAGTATTAACAACGCACCAAAGGCAAATAAGTTACTCCATAAAGAGCAAAGACGTTGTTCCTTCGGTAATCAAAATGTCGGTAATATTTACAGACTTAAACTCAACTGTTCGCCATAACAACCTCCATGCCAGCCAGCTCTCGGCTCTATTTTCTGCATTACTCATGCTGAAATAACTGGGATGTGTCATACATTACTGTTATTGTTACTGTGTAAATGGAGGCAGGGAGGAGCAGCAAATGATGATACGGAGATGTTGTGAAGAGTGTGTAGATGGCCAGAGGATGGAGGGGGAGGTTACCAACAGATATGCACATGAGAAAGAAAGGAAAACACAGACAGAAAGCTGGGATGATGGTGAGTATTTACAGAAAGCGTGCAAACAGGAGAGAAAAAATGAGGGGAAAAAGAAGAGGGGAAGAAAGATGGAGATGTTTGAGGGTAGGGACACGATGGGTTCAGTATTCATCCTGGTCCAGGTGAGCTTGCTCATCGAGGTCTTCATCATCTGGAGGTGCAAAGCCTTCCTAAGATACAGAAAAAAAATATATATATATATATTATCATATCACCATATTAGAGCACTTTGCTCTTGCACTGCAGGCTTACTTGTTGTTCCTAGAGTATTTAAAGTAGAATGGAAGGTGAGCCTTCAGTTTTCAGGCCCCTCTTCTATGGAAGCAGCTTCTAGTTTGGATTCGGGAGACACACACTATTGCAACTTTTAAGATTAGGCTTAAAACTTTCCTTTCTATAATTAGGGCTGGATCAGGTGACCCTGAATCCTCCCTTAGTTATGCTGCAATAGGCGTAGGCTGCTGGGGGATTCCCATGACCCTGTATTGTGTTCTCCACACCTGTTACATTTTTGCACTGATCATCACCTGCATTCATGTATATATCAATCTGCTTAGCACTTTTTCTTTTTATTTAAGTGTTTGTCTTATCGTATGTCTCACACAAAGTACCTAATTTCCTAATGTTGTAAATCTGTTCAACATTTGGCAATAAAACCCTTTCTGATTCTGATTCTGATTCTAATTCTAAATTGGTCATGGGGGATCATATGATTGTTGGGTTTTTCTCTGTATGTATTTAAAAAAGTGCCTTGAGACAGCTGATGTTGTGATTTGCGTTGAATAAATTGAATTGTATTGAATTGAATTGAATTGAATTGAATTGAATTGAATTGAAAGCAAGAAGGGCAGAAAACCTGATAATATTTTATCAGGTCTTCTGCTCTCCTTGCTTTTAACTGTCAACAGTGGAGAGAGTATGGCAATCTGTTATATATCTGTTATAATGGCTAGATACCTCTGTTGCGTAGAGAATGTTAATTATCCTGCTGAGAATGGGGTTGTTTTCACTCTCGTGCTCCTGGCAGATCAACTCGATATCCCGTAGTTTGCTGAAGTAGAAGTCTCTTTCCTTCTCAAGGCCATCTACAGTCAACTTCAACTCCATCAACTTAGAAAAACAGAAAAAGGTGCTTAAGCTGGTAGTCAAAAACTAGTCTGGAGGATGAAATCAGAACAAAAGAGCCACACGGCCTTCTGTCCTTCCCGTTCAACTCTACCTGTTGATTTAGCTCCATGATTTCAGCATCACTGCCCCCATTTCTTGACAAAGTCGGATTCTTCCTCAAGGCTGGAGTGTTATGTTGGACCCGCTGCGGTGTTGGCATGTTTTTGGGAACTGTTGGGGATGTCCTCTGTGGTCCTGGAGTGGTTAGAGATGGTGGGAGTGGTTCAGCATTTCATTTAAGACAGATTTATTGCACTTATTTTGGCTTGTTAGCAGTTGTGGCGATGGATATAGCACATTATAGAGCGCTGATGCAATCATCTTGTAGAAGAATTTTATGCCTTTGACATGTAAAAGGTTTCAAATTGTTTTACAACTAAACTGATAGAAATGACACATATTTAGAGTGCTGAGGTTAAATAGCCAAATTATCGATTCATTTATATAAATGACCAAAGGTTGTTTTAATTTGACTCAAGATCTTAAAAACGAAAAGACCTGTTGCCTACTAAACCTCTATAAGTGCTTAAGCAAAGGTGTTTCAGATAAACTCAAAGACAAAACATGCGAACACATTATCCACAGGCTGTATATAAAAGATGGAAGCGGCTTCCAGGTCTTAAAAGTAACGCTAATCAAGTAGTGCAAAACTTATTTTTATTTATCATTGTTTTTTGTTTTTACTGGCCAAGATGGGGTGGCTTTCCTGGTTGCAAATAGTTTTTGGGACTGTGCACAAGTCAGTGAAAAAATGCCCTTAATTCTCACAATGTATTGGTTGCTTCGATACATTACAAATGATATTCATGTTATAAATTATGGGCCTAATAATGGTAAAATAATTGCTATTCTTCAGGGTGCAACAGGCTAAGGAGCTGGCTGTTCAGTTTTTCTACTACGCACATTTTTAAGCCTGTTTTCCAAGTTGCTGAAACTGTTCATTATTAGCACCTGGCTAACCAAGATGGCTAACTAGTGCAAAAACCGGACGCTCATGTTCAAATAAGGTAAATGCCAGACTTGAGGCTTCGAAACAGCAGCCCACAATGCAATGAGTGACATCCATCTTTTATATACAGTCTATGGTATTTTCAGTTTTAAAAATAAGTGCAATCATTCTTCCCATTTATAACACACTGCTTGCTAGTGACAAAGTCACAAAGCAGGCTTATGACATACTACAGCTTAAATTAGATTGTTTGCCATGATCTTCAAGCAAAAAGCTTTCACAGAGACAGGGTATGGCTGTTCAGGCTGACACCACTCTCGTTAGTAGAAAGGGAAGAATTTGTTGTTATCAAACCAGCTTTAATAGAGACAAAGCTGCAACAGTGTAGCATCAGTCGCTCGATGCAGGACACTGGGGAAATAACTATATTTGCTGTTTCTGCAGGTGTTTGGGCATTATTGATCATGATCGATCAGAAAAAATGTGGATTTTCTGCCAAACTAACGCTGCATCCCACTAGGCACTGTGACGATTACTAGAATATTACCAATGACTCACTTGTACCTAAAGTGTCATGGTTTTGCGAATGCTGGGCAGTGAGATGGACCAAAGAAGTCATTCTGTGAATCGTGCTGCTCACACCACTTGCTTGCAGGGAGCGCTTTTGAGCCATCCAAAGCTCAGCAAGACCGTGCAGCAAAGGCAAAATGTTTGGCTTTACCTTGGTTTCTCTTTGGTTTGTAGATAAAGTGATCACCTGGATTGGGGGGAGGGGCCACGTCCTGCCCCTGTCTGGCTAGTAAAGGGTCATACTCCTTGCCGTCATAGTTGGCGTCGAAGAACTTCTTGAACCACTGCACAAATTCAAAGTTGTCCTGGAATTTCCCTTTTACAAGCTTTTCTACAGGAATTATCTGGACAATGAAAACAGGAAATAGTTGAAAAGCTTCACTTGATACACACACGTATATCAGTATGAAAGGTAAAACAATTAATTATCTCAGGTATCATGAATGAAATAAAAAATAAAACCATAATAAAGTGATTCTGACTTTGTCGACACTCATCCGTTTAAAAGCTGCCTGAAGAACTTTGAAGTTGTGTATAAATTCATGCTCCAGCTTGGCTTGAAATTTGACCTTCTTCAGAAGAATGCACCCCGGAAACAACATGTCCATGAACTGGCAATACGCCGCTCCTTGAAAACATAAAGACACAACAAATCGATCTCGTTATTTCGGTCAAGAGTTGCCCCAAAATTACCTCAGCAGCTTATTTCAGGGGAAAAAATAACCTCAGGCCTCACCTGAACAGAGCTGTTCAATCTTGGTGTAAGTGAGATGCAAAGAGTCGTTGACCCACGCCAGCATGTCATGTCGGCTGAGGTTGTCAATGGACACAGATGTTGCGTACACATTCACTGCCATCCCTGAGTGGAAAAGAGAGAAACAACCACTCAGCTACATTTTCCTGTTAGCAAGACTTGAAAACCTTAAATGGAAGTTGAAGGAAGAATATTGGTCAATGATTAATCTCTCTGATTGGTCAGTGCAAGGTATGAGTATAAAAATGTAGGGATTGTCTTTATAGTATAATCTAGGCAAAGTAACCATTCTGCATGCTCCTTAACCAAGCTACCAACTACTGTACATAACATTTACCAAGCTTCTTATATTGGATTTGAAAGACTGAAACAGGACTTATTTAGGCCTTAAATAATGATTATTATTGCAATTAATTACTTGCTAAAAACAATGTGCCTATTTCTCATGCAAACACTGCAAAACATATAAACCTACTATACATGATTATTATGCCATTATCTACTACACCACTATGGCTTTTTATCACTAACAATTAACAATCATTATTAATTAGTTTTTAAACTGTGGCTTTCTTCCATGTGTTCCTTTTCCCTCTGCTCTTTTATCTTTCCCCTCACCCCCAACCAGCTACAACTGCTCCTCCCTAATCCTAGTCCTGCCAGAGGCTTCTTCCTGTTAAAAGGGAGTTTTTCCTTCCCACTGTCACCAGCACTTGCTCATAGAGTGTCAACTGATTGTTGGAGTTTTCTCTCTAATATTATAAGGTCTTTAACTTACAGTATCAAAGCACCCGAGGGTTGCTGTGATTTGGCGCTATATAAACAATGTTTATCTCGGTTAAACATAAAGAGATAGCAACACATTCTAGAAGCTGGAATTAGGAAATGTTAAACTGACTTCTGACTTCATTAACTTGTGAATCTACATCACTGCACTACTTTCACTGAATCCATTTGTTTTGTTTTTTTACTGCACTGACCTGGATTTCTTCATTGGGCCATGTTAATATTAAACCCTATAATCTATACAGGCAGATTCCAAAACTGCACTGCAGTTTCTTCAATTTTTAGGAATTATTTTTTCACCCCCTGTCTGACTGTAAATCCTGGGGCTGGGCCACAGTCTGTTGCAGCTGTAAAGCCCACTGAGAATGGGGATATCAAGCTTTTAGGGAGGAAATTTGACTTTCAGACATAAACTGAGTCCCTAAGAAGCATCTTTATTCTCAGTTCTAATCTAAAAATGTGTTTCAAGCATAATCCTCCCTGATTATACAGAGAAAAAAAATCCGGAGTATTTGTCAGCAGCTTTACACATCTGGCATCTCCAGCCTTCTCTGTGCTCACTTTGCTTGCCTGTTAATGCGGTGTCATGTCCAAATGATCTTGTAACACCTCAGACCTTTCCTGCACCAATATGCATATTAACACGGGCAACGTGGCGACTTTAAAATGATGCTTTTTAAGGTCACACGCCGCTCTGTCTGCACCTGACAGCCAAAGACTAATGAAACCACGTCTGTCAGTTTTTAGTTTGATGCTGAATCGTGCTGTGATTTCTGATGATAACACTTCTATTGTGAATGCACCTTCAGCAACGCATTCTCCCACGGGCCATTGGCTATACTGAAATTGCATGGCTGTAGCGTCTAACCCCACGAGCAACTACTAGCCAGGATGAGGAAAAAATCACAATGTTTCAGCTACATGAGCAGCAAAGGACCACGCAGTGGGCGTACATTTATTAAATAAGCGCACGAAGGGAAGTCTATCTATTCTCCAAAAATCTATCGGGCCTTGGAAAAAGCTCCCATAATGACTGCAGCAAAAAATAAATAAATAAAATCCTGAGCGCAAACCGCTGAAGTCAAGCAAGAGCAAATGGGCGGGGGTCTGACATTTCAACCCGAGCTGAGAACAATAAATGTGCTCGTTTGCTGGGTGCTTTTGGTTAAAAAAGCCGCAACGCTGGGTGCTGCTCTCATAGCGGCCCCCTCTACAGGCCTCCCCGAATACCTCAGGACTGTCAGCACACGGGAAATATCCTCGCTGCATGGGAATAAAGCACAGCTCCCCGTTAAACCCCTTTACGCGCAGAAAAAGGAGAGATTTAAGAGACGGGGTGGGTCGGCAGGGCGTAAATGCGGCGATACTCACTGTATTCAGGAGCGTCTGTGGTGTTATCACGCTGGCAGTATTCCTTATGTCAATGCCCGTTGCTGTCGTCGTTGTCAGACCCTGCGCGGTGCAGTGCTTGGTAACGGGCCGCCCTGTCTGGGGCTGCAACAATTCAGCCTCTACTGCGCGTGCGCCCGACTCCATGCTGTTAAAGGTTCATTATAAATAGGACTTTGGCCTGTTCCAGCTAAGAGACACATGATGTGTCTGGTTGGATCTTAGGACTGCGAGTGACTAAGGTTTTTGTGGGGTCAGGCTTCACATGTTGCTGTTTTATCTGCTGCTGGATAAGATATGTGAACGAAGGACAAAGTGGAGTGATCATTTTTTACAAAAGAACTGTTTTAGAATTTCTATGGGTTGATTTAATGTGCAAACTGCTGTTAATACTGCTGGGTCCAGTATTTTAGTTGTGATCTGTATCTATTATATCTACAGTATAAATTGCATTTAGTTTGACAGTTTCCAATCAAGTGGTCAGACCCTTTTTGAAAAAGAAGAAAAAGCACTCTTATATTTTTTGTCTAATTATATATGCCATCTGTTTTCAGTTATTTACATTTGCCCTATTAAGTGAAAATTGTTATTGGTAAAATGTGACGAAGGAGCCTAACAAGCCAAAAGAGTTACTAGCAATGGCAAATGTCTGCGAAATATAGAGAAGTATGAAAAATGTAATGTAAAAGCATAAAACTGGATAAAATTGTAATTTTCCTGTGAAAGAATGTGCAGTATATCGAGTATAGTCAGGAATCAGACACAGGATTTGATTTCATTGTTGTTTATTTGCACTCACATCATGTGATAGAGAGCTCCAAGGGGCGAAAAAAGGAGATAAAAGGATTCAATGTGACGACACATTGTTCAGCACCAGTGTACGTTAGGTGGGGAAAAGACACAGCATAATGCACTGGAGCAAAATGTGAACTCTGTCCAAAAAGAAACAGTGATGGAGGAGTTTTACTAGAACATGCATGAAGATCTTGTGAACATAACTGATTCTAAAATGAGCTAAATCCTGAATGCATGATCAAAATACAAAAAAAGAGAGAGAATCGGTTGCCGAGACAAATATTCACGAGTAGTAACTACAAAATGAACAGTAAAAATACAGTATTAGAGAACTTGAAAAAGTATCAGTGCTTTTCTGTAGTTGCTAAACAAACATACAAACTTTCAGTGTCATAAGAAGGCATTTGATCCTCTGAAGATTTCAACTTTATGAACACTAAAGTGGATCCCTTCACCGCTTCTATACAGAGCTTAACAAATTTTATCAGACCACCTGTCATAAAAAGAAGAAACACAAATATTTTATAAATCTGTCAAAAACTTACTAAAAACTAAAATTATATTGTTTGTTAGGCAAGTAAAATATACTTTTTTATACCCAAATTTTGAGCAGGCACAAATTTGGGTCAGAAATTATTCAAGCACAACATTCAACCACTAAAATAAATGTTTCTACTGAGGAATGTAAGTAAATAGCTGTAATTTGGCATCTGAATCAAAAAATGATCATGTGTTTAACTATTTCATCTCTTTTTTTGTAAAAGTACATTTGAAAATTCAGGAGTTAATTTGGGGCAGCCGTGGTAACTCACACTGTGTGGTGGTCTAATAGGTTTGTTGAGCACTGTATGTGCTTCACAGTGGTGTGCTACATTAGATGTGTCAGTCAGATGACCGATAACACCCTGACCACAGTGAACCAAAGTTGTTAAGTTGTTAAAAGTGCACCAGTGGTACAGGATGATGTGTTCTCAGGTGAGAAAAAGGCCATTTGGGTGAGACTGTTTGCTCTCTGTGGAAATAAATATGATCAGAAAAGATGCTAACATGTTTAGTATCAGTGCTTGTTAAAGTTCTTCTAACTATGCTAACATGCACAGTACTCACAGCATAGCTTCATTCACATTTGGTGGAGGTGGAACAGAAGTCTATTCTGCTATAAGGCTGTTGAACCTGATGAACCAGTGAGCAAAGACTTCATGTTCTTATTTGTGTAATCATTCCAACATAGTAGCATCAAAAGAACATAACAAATAATGCAATATAAAAAAATGATAACAAAAAACAGTAAGCTTGAATTATGATATTCCTCATCATTTGATCAGTAGCAACTCTTCCTTTCACAACTGACATTTTTTAATGTCACGTCGACATCCTTGTAGGAATTTGTCACATTTCATTCATCGTGGCTCTGAGTAAAAAGACATTTTGTGACACTTGTGACATGAAATCATGTAAAAAGGCATCTAAATAGTACATGATACAAGTGCAAAATCGTATTTTACAGTGAGGTAACACAATCGCATCATAAAAACCTTGACTCACCTTCATATTTCTAAAACTGTTAATAAGACTCAACATTTTCCCCTACCAGAATCCAATAACCAAAGTAACTCAACTGCAACTCAATTTATATCTGCTGCTTATATTTGGTTAACATTTCACTGGAATTTGGTAGCAAACATTTTTCCCTGGCCGTATTGCAGTATAATTACAGCCACGTCATACAATTTTACAATTCTAAATAACAGCACTGAGTTCAAAATGAAAACATGACTCCGTTACTCCACACATGTTCTAAAGTAAAAACAAGTCTTCTTGCTTGGCCATACATTTTCCTCGAATATCATTCTTCTGCTTTACGTAGCAGCATTCTGACTGGTTACCAGATCCCGCTGGATCTTCCACCAGGAGGAGCAAGGATCCTCGCTGAGGATCTCTTTGGAATGTTGTCATCGATTTGAGCACCTGGAGCAACCGGGGACAAGATCACGTTGGATTAGGCAACGAAAAACAAACAACTGCTATTGCCTTGAAGAACTTACTTGAAGCTCAGTCATACTTTGCAGTAGTACAGTAAAGGCTTCTCTAAAGAGCTTATGTTAAGTTCCGGGAGATTTAGGAAATGGAGCATAACTAAAAGGATGGAAGTGTTTGTTTGCTTTCCATTTAATCAAAGCATTTATGGTTTTGATAAAACTATTGGTAAGTAATTTGATGTAAGGTACAAATACAAGGATTCCTTCAGCATAAATGTTCACTATAACTACACTCCAATTATTATCTTCCCAGGTGAAGTGACTTCCCAGGCATAAAGCAACACTTGTTGCACAGTTAGAATCATTATTGGAGTTTTAACCTTTTCAGACGTGTTCTTCAGCATGCACCCTGGAAGCAGGTGAGATTCTGTCAGAAACCTTTACTCTCTTTCTACTGAGACTTTTTGCTGCCTGTCATTCGTCATTTCTACCTCAGCAGCTTGCCAGTAAGTACTGCTCTGATTATGCAGGCCTAAACAAACAAGTTTGATCCCAAACATGGGACAACTATAGTCTTCAGCTGACTTAAAGTGCTGTTATTCAAAGTTACTTTGACTATAGCGCCCTCATCAGGCCAGTCATTAGACATTTTATAAAACCAGCAGCAGCGCCACCAAATCACAAGCTACCAGTGTCCCGTAGCTTCCATTAACATGGAAATTCCTCCTTTTGTGTATCTATAACATAATTATAAAATTCACAATGCCATGTGTATGAATCAGCTGGTCCTCACCAGACAGGCTGAAGCTGGACTCATGGAGGTCCCTCATGCCCCCATGCCGGGTGCAGGGGCGTGTTGGAGTGTCCAGATCTGAAGAGCCGGTGTCTCTTTTTCCAGAATTTGCCACGGCAACAACTTCACCTGTGTAGGGTTCCCGCTCCACAGCTTTCACCGCCTGGCACTGGCAGAAACATTTAGCAATAAGTATTCCTTAAAAACAATACTTTCAACAAACTACGCTGCAGGCTTCCTGTAAAAATGTAGAGAACGTAAGTTGAAGTAGCACATATTTATTGACATTATAAATTAATCTCATTACAGTCTTCAAATCCTCTAATCTTGTCTGACATTCCCCCTTTTCAGAATCTAACGAAGTTCACACACCCTGATCCAAGAATTCTTATCAATTATTGAGATTTTTTTTTTTTTTTTAAGGAAAAAATATGAAGATGATAGGATCAGCAAACTCCCCTTGCTGTCCCCTAGCAGGGGCTTTATGTTCCACCAGGGGGCACTGAAAGCAATGCATGTTTTAGCAACTGAGTATATTTCTCAACCCCACTGCAAAATTTCTTAGATGCTAACTACACCTCCAGAATCAAGATTAATCAGTGGGAAACACTGAGCTTTGTAGTGGAAGCTCCAACAATCTCTAACATTTTCCCTCTCACAGAACATCCCAATTGATTAAGAGCTATTTGGCCAACTCTGGTTAAATATACAAATTCGTTTTTGATTTTCTAGCTTTCCATCTTTTGTAGTTCCACTATGGAGGATGAGACATGAAATCACAATAAACTACAATTATACATATAACTAAGGAGAAATATAGTGTGAAAAATACATGTTTCTAAATTATGATATAATTAACTTAAATTAGTGCAGCTCTGGTTTATTTTTAACCAACCTTCAACCTTTTCTATGATATTTGCCTTTTTAGTACTGCTTTGTCAATTATCCTATTTTTTTTTTCTATATAACAAATGGGAAGTTCAATCATTACAGTAGGGAGTGCGGCACCGGTGATAGAGAAAAATACATGAAACAACTGTGCCGTATCATCCTATTATAAAATGTAAGTTTATAAACCAATGCTGTGTAAATGTATTTCAGGTCAGGCTGATACCTTTTCTCTCTGAACCATCTTCTTGTAGAGATAATCCGGGAAAGTCCTCAGTGGGCAAAACTTTCCGGAGCCCTCGGCGCACGTGAACATGCCATTTTCGTAGACCAGACGTCCACGGCTGATGGTGACAATCGGTACACCGTGGCAGCGCAGACCTTCATACGGGTTAATATCACCTCCCTGCACCTGGTTTTCAACAGAAATGACCCTGTAGGCAGAGATTGAAAGACAGAAGTGACCCAGTTTAGCAAAGCAAACGCTGGATCAGCCTTACAGCTTTGATATAAAAGCTGCACTGAGACAAGCTGGTCGATAAATGGATGGATTGAGTTTCATACTTGGATCCCTCTGGGTCCCAGACCACCACATCAGCATCTGCTCCTGGGATGATCCTGCCTTTTCTCGGGTAGAGGTTGTAGATCTTGGCTGCATTTGAGCTTGTGACTGCTACAAAGCGATTCTCATCCATTTTACCTCCAATCTGAAAATGAGAACACGCACACACATTTGAATCCATTTCTAATACTAGGGATAAACACAAAACACAAACTGCTACTAAATCATTTGACCCAGTAAAAGGAGACCAAGATGTTTTTGTGTCTCTTCTGCCCGTTCTGTCTGTTTGTTAAAAGCTCACATTCATAACCACCAAAACAGATGTCCTATTTGTGAAAGTTCTCTGACAGCCACACGGGAACAAAAGAGCCACACATACCACCCCTTTCTCCCAGATGACGCTCATACGGTCCTGAATGCCAGGAAGCCCATGAGGGATCTTTGTGAAATCATCCTTGCCCATGGCCTTCTGTTTGACGGTGAATGGACGATGGTCAGACCCCACAACATTTAGAGTGTCGCTGAAGCAGGACAAAGGAAGTCATATTTATTATTAATTATTTAATCAGTGGAAGAAACAAGAAACATTCATATTAAATTAAACTTAACAACAGATGTTATAGTATTTTTTTTCTCACTTTCCAAGCAGGCTCATTAGAAAATTTGGAGTATTGGGGTCCAGGCGGAGAGGAGGCACAGTCACATGGGCAGCTGCATGAGACCAGTCCTGATGATAGTACTGCATACCGTTCAGGACAGTGTGGGCAGTTGTTGTTTCTCCGTGGACCACCTTACCTGTGGTCAGACATTTCAATAAGGACATATATTAGCTAGAATAATAGTGCAAGGAGCTTAAAAGACAAGCAAACACTGATTTTCAGTTGACTTTAGGATCATCAAAGCAGACATTTAAGTAACAGTAGACCAAATCTCATCAAAGAAATACATTCCCTTAATGGACATCACTTGCTTCAAAGATAGTAACACTAAATATAAAAGATAAAGAGCCTCACCTTGCATCTTGGCTGTAGCCACTACATCTCCAGCAGACATACTGGAGACATTCACAAGATAAATTGGGCAGTGGGCCTAACAGAAAACAAAAAGGTTATATAGTTAGGTCCACAAGTGCTTGTACAGACTTTTTAATACAAAAGCAGCATTAACTGTTGAAGAAGTACAGTTATTTTTATTCATAGATCCTTATTTTCAAAGTCTCAAAAGTACAGTAATTGGACAAACTACATGGATGAAAATAATTTCTACATACTTTTCGCTTACATCGTTCTAGTACAAGTTAATTTAGAGTTTTATCTGCTAAATCTGTGTTTTTTAGAGCTATACAGGCTCTTTGAGATGTTTTATGGCAAAGTCTAATCTGAACTTCCTGTTCCTGGGTGTAAGCAGTGGTTTGCACCCTGTTTTAAAGCTTCGGTGTATTTATATTCATAAAGGCGTCTCTTGATTGCAGACTTTGGCAACGATACGCCTACCTCCTCCAGAGTGTTGTTGACTTGGCTAGATGTTTTGAAGGGTTGTTGTTTTTTTAACCAAGAAAAGAACAGTGCAATCATCCACTTTAGCTGTCTTTTGTGGTGTTTCAGGCTTTTAGGTGTTCCTGAGCTGGCCCGCGCATTCATTATTTCCAAGAAAGTGTCAGATTGTTGATTTGACCACTTCCAGAGTTTTGCTGTCTCGCTGATTCAATTCAAATTCAATTCAATTAAATTCATTTCAGTTTTATTTACCAAATGATAAATACTGTAGTCTTAAGGTGTTTTAGATTATGGGGTAAAATCCCTACTTAAACTGTTTGTCAGTCAGCCATCCAGTTAGATTTCAGCCTCTGAAAATGGGGCACTGTGTATGAAAATGGTTGCTAAACAACTAATGTAATAGTTTTGTTAGAGCCCTTAAATTAAAGCCTAAAGTCTGCCCTTTAATTTAATCACATCCTGATTGTTGGTTTAAAATCAACTGTGGTTGTGCACAAAGGCAATCTTTGTCCAACAAAAACAGCTCTGTGCAGATTAATCATTGGAGTTAAATTGCAGTGTTAGCAGTGCTAAGATTGGTGATTAAAATGTTTTATGTTTAACATCCCTAGAGTTTATAATGACCTTATTTTGATTTCTATACTGCATTTTTTCTGACATCCTACTCACCCTGTTGGCGATGGTAATCGCCCTGTGGGTTGCTTCTGCTTCCAACTGCAAGGAAATCACAGTAAATCAAAGCAAGGAATTTATTCAATCATAGAAAAAATATCTCATATCCTTGACCAGAGTTTGGATATCATTAAGAGTTATAATTATAAATGTTTATACCTCTTCAGGCCTGCTGATTTCAATACCTTCTGGGCCACTAATGCCAAGATCCAATGCCTCCTTGGCACCCTGACAAAAAAAGTAATAATGTTGTTTTTTTTTTAAATATATAGAAAATGTAATTAAATAACTTTAACAATATTTTCATTTGCGTACACACACTGTAATTCCCAGTAAATCCCTTACCTCTGACACAAGTTCCCCATTCTCAGCATGGACCCTCGCTATGGCTCCAATGTCCTTACAGTGCTGCAGGACCTGGAAGAGTTCACTGTCCCGCAGCATGAACATGTCCTTATACGCCATGAACATCTGAAAGGAGTTCACTCCTTTGTCTCTTACCAGCTTCTCCATCTCAGCTCGAACCTGTACAAGGGGAACAATGACACAAGCTCAAATGTGGCCTCAATCTCCAAAATATCCTTATCCAGAAAAAAAAGGTTAAACTGAAGTAGTTAATTTGAGTGTTTAATGCCGTTATTTGAGTTACAGTATTTATTCTTGTAAGTAGGTGGGATCAAAGTGGATTTCTTATTTTTACAAAAAAAGTTTGATATTTTTGAAATAAATAGTTTGTTCCAGTATTGTTTTTAACAACTATGAAGTCATAAAGCAAATATGGGTCATTTCTTACTTGTTAATTTAAGTCAGTTATGAAATCCAGCCTGATTTAAGGAGAATGCAAAAATAGTTATTTTAAAGAGGATCTGTTATGCTTTTCCTTATTACTGTCAAATATAATACAAAGGATATAATAAATAATGACACAGTGTAATGTGTAATATATTGTAGATTACAGTTACCTCATTTTAATGCCTGCTCAGGACCTGATTTTGTTTTTATGGGGTTTGTTTTGTTTTTTTGTGTTGATGTGTAAAACCTTAGAATTGGCAAATGATGCTCTTTCTTTTTACCTTGACTGTCCTGTAGTGGTGGAGGCTCATATTAAACATGGCTAAAGATTCAAAGAATGAGGTCAGCATTATCATCTCAGGCACACAGCTAGCTATGAGCACAACAGCCCCACCCACTGGTTGTAAAGGGGCAACCAGATCAAAAGAAGTCGTCTTAAAGGGTGGGGTAAGGGAGCGAAAAAAGCTCGTTTCTGACAAAAGATGAACTCAGATGTTCATGAGCAAGCAAAATATGAATAAGGATTAATCTGAGCTGTAAATTCAAAGCTATCATAGCAGAACACTAGATTTAAAATAAGAAGCTGGAAATTAGCATAACAGGTCCTCTTTAAAAATAACAAGTCTCTTGCATTTATTTGTACTTTGACATATTAGCAGCTAAAGATCATCAAGTTCATTATTACAAAGTTATTTAAATTTAACAAGGATTTTAAAACATATTCCAGGTATTTCGAATAGATTCTGGTACTTTGTGAGAAAGGAAATGTGAAAAGTGCTGCTAACTGTTCCTAATATTGCATTTGGGGGGGCTTAGAAACCCATTGCAATACTTTATACACACTGGTCATTTATAATAATTTAAGTCACAAAGTTGAGTTTTTACTTTAGAAGAAGTGTTCGTGGAGGCGAAACGTATTACAATGACATAGAGCGACAGTGTTCCAGTACCTTGGGTCCCCACCAAGTAACTCCAATGTGCAGAGCGTAATCACAGCAGGCCTTGGAGTCGGCTGAGTTGCGGCACTTTTCGTAGGCTTCCAGCAAAGATTCGTTCCTCTCAGGGAGAACATGTCCGATCACCATGGTGGTGCCACCAGCCAAAGCAGCCTGGAAAAACAACAAAAGTAGCTCTGAAGTCACTTATAATGTCTAATTTAATTCTGTCAAATAAGTTGCAAAAAACATGTGGTGTATTTCCTGCTCTGCCATTCTTTCGTTTGCTATAATAGTTGATTTTTTTCACTGAGATGTTTCAGTTTAAAAGCTGTTATTCAGTTTGTTTAGAATCGTCAGCTGCAATTTAAGACTTAAATAATTTGAGACTATATGACACGACCTTAAATTAAATCCTTAAACTTAATTATTTGCTTCTTTAAAAATGATTAAATAGCACAAAATGGATTGATTTATGAAGCAATCCATTTTGTGCTATTTTGTGCTAGAATTTATGAACTACTAAAACAACTTTAACCTACTAATCAGCACAGCCCCGAGTCCAAGCATAAAAGTGATAGCTTCAATTACCATTAATGCTAATGGTTATCTTTACATTCTTGCTGATGGAAATATAAATCCTTCAGCAGTTAAAGCACAGGATTGAGTGCTCCTTACAGTGTAATCATGTTTTTTTAAAACCTACCAACTATATCATTTCTTTACAGCATCAGCACTTCTTACTTTTTAACCTCCTACGAGCAGATTTAGATGTTTCAGACACAAGTTAAGGAAAATCTTAATAACCCAAACAAGTGTTTTGTGTATAAGCGCATGCTTCACTGAGCATCTGTCAGCTGACCCTAGAAACTCGAGTGGCGTGCACGGAGTACGGGTGTTAGGGGGGCGTGGGTCTGGGAACCATTGTCTCCAAGCACAATAGCGTGAGTGAAAAGGCTTTGCGGCAATCTTTGCAGCAGCACCCCGGTATCCATGGAAACAGATACTGATCTGCATTTTTCTCTGGACTTATACTGGAGCAGGCAGGGAGGGGCCAGGAGAGAAACAGAGAAGAGGAATGACTGGCGGAGATGGAAAGCAGCAAAGAATTGTGTCTGTCACCAGCATCTACCGGCCTGTTCGCTCCCAGCATCCGTCACCTCTTAGAAAGCTGAAAGTACTACAGGGTGATGAGTCATCACAGTGCCCTGAAGCAGAGTGGGGTATCCCGGTTGTATCAGCCTCCAACATTCACCCTTGCCAAGAGCAAAATTGCCAAAACACCTTTGTCTAATTTTGGAGAAATAAACTCTGGATGCAACCCAGTGACATTTATTTTTATAAATGCTTCTTATATCCTTAGTAACAGCTATTGTTAATGTTAGTACCGCTGGTTTGTCTGCTTTTTCTGCTTTTTCTGCTTGCAGCTAGATCTTAAAGTTAAATGCTTCGTTACTATTTTATGTGCCAGTTTTTGACGTAATTTCTGTGCTCTGCTTATTTGCAAAGTAATAGATATATTACTTCTGGCACTCTTAAGGGAAGGAGGAGTGACCTATAAATTTGTGTCTGAGGTCTGACTTCTTAGTTCTAACTTTGACAGCAAAAGTATTCCTGCCTAAAATAACCTAAATATTTGATCTCCAAATATTAAGAAGAATCAAAACAGAATAATGATGCATTACTGACAGTGTGACTAAAATTAACATCAGTAAAAAACCTTTTTTCAATAATTCAATGGTCTCTGAATCTTAATCTTTCCTGTTGTGACAAAGGTGATAAAACATGAAGTTTGCTCTTTTGCTTCTCTAAATTTGGGACAATATGAAAAGACTGTTACCTTGGTACCGCTGTAGAAGTCATCTACTGTGGTGGCATTCATGAAGCTCTCCTCCAGGTGGACACTAGTGTCGATGCCCCCAGGAAGCACCAGTTTCCCTGAGGCATCAATCACTTTAGCCCCACCTGGGATCATCAGCTCCTTCCCCACCTGCTGGACGATGCCGTTCTCGATGTAAACGTCAGCCTCCTGGGTACAGTCATCATTCACCACTTTGCCACCCTTTATAAGGATCCGCACCATCGCTGAGCTGGAAGACATGGCTATTGATCTGCGAGGAAGAGGGAAACATACAGCTGAATACTTTTTGCTTTTTGTAGATACTAAAGGGTGGCAATCTGATTCAAAGCAACCACAGTGTACATCAAAACAGAAGAAAAGTTATAACCACCTGACAAATGAATCTGCAGTATTTCTATGAAAATAATCTGTTTACAGTACCTCATTTTTACAGCAGAATAAGATGACAGAGGAGAGAGAAGGATCAGTAATGCTGCTCTGGGACCAGTCTGTCACACTGTGACTGACATCAGCTACAAGGCTGAATAGGCTGTGTCAGTCACTGCCTGAGACCTGACAGCTCAGTGTGCAGAGGCGTCATAATAAATAGAAAGAAGCTGCGTCCAGTTAAGGGTCACAATAGGGCAAGCAAGGGTCAATGGGACTATTATTTTTGAAAGGACCGAAGGAGCATAACACTGCTTACACTCACTGTATTGTTATATTACAAAAATCTAACCCTAACCCTAAACCTAACCCTAAGAAAACATGTAAAAATATGTTTAGCTTAAACTGAGAATGGTTTCGATTGCCTCTACTCCATTTCCTAAACTGATGGTTGGTACGTACACATTTTCCACTTACATTATCTAAAATCATGTTATCATCTGAAATAGTCACCTCTAGATTTTAACTGCTCACAGGTGTGAATGCTGTGATAAAAATACACACACATGTGAATTGGATGGTGTAGCAAGCCCTCATATTTTAACAGCTAACTCCAGTTTTACATGTTTAAATCAGGTTATTTTTGGACCAATCCACAGTTTTATTCCAGGCAGTATGAAAACTTCCAAAGGTTTTAGGCATTTCTCATGTAAAATTAAATTCATTTATAGTAAGTAACAAATTATTACTCCAAAGACAATTTTATTGAGTAAGGCTGTCCGAGGCCTCTTGGTCCTAAAGGCCCCTCTACTCTTATCTGCTCTGTCCTAAACACGTTTTAACTCATAAAAGTCATAAATAAACACACACAATATTTTCTTTAAATCAGCTGTTGGGTAGCACAGATATAATTACTGTCAGTAATTAACGGCTCATCTGTGACAAAGAAGCAGTCTCTAAGGCCTACACCCTCCCTTCCCTCCACACCACTGTATTAATGGTGTGATGTGGTGTGTGAGTGTGTTTCCATCCTTGCGTGCTTGCGTACATGTGTGCATGAAGGATGCGTGCGTATGAGGGTGCGGCAACTTTACTGCAAGGCATGGACTCCTTACACATCCACATCTGATAGCTGATAATGTGATGGATATCCCATTATTACATGTACATCTATTGATACTCACAGGTGCTTTTTTACCCTCCTAAAGCCTGAGGGGACAGCTACAGGCATAATAAAGTCATTACTATATCAGGAGGCCTATAGCTCAGTTACCAGTACGGAAGTTGTCGGCGGTTAGTTATTATTAAACATAGGAGCTTGAGTTGCATGAAATCACTGCACGATAAATAAGGATACACTAAACCTTTAATATAAAATAAAGGTAATTACAAACTTATAACGCAAGGCTTCTTTCGTGGCTACATTGCTCAAATGCTCTTTATTTGATATTTTTCTTGTTCGTCCATAAAATAAATGTAATAAATCCCTCGTAAAAACCAAACGTGCTTTTAAATTGGCGCCAGCCACAATGATTATTCCAATAAATATGGCAATTTTGCTGATTAGCTGTGAACACAGTGAAATGATGACACTTCCACTTGTGCGACTTGACACAAAGAAACCGGTCTCCATCCGGCATGATCGGCTTCACAGCGTTCATTACCGACCTAGAAAAGCGTCCTCTTAACTCTCAGTCTGCCCTCCTCTCCTCTTCCACAATGAGCACCAGTCTGCTATCTAAGTGGCCTCACATTATCATCACACTGCCCTCATGCACGGTGAACGGATGCAGCTGCACTTGTAGGGTGTGTATAGATCACGGGGAGGATGGAAGAAACACCAGGTAGGGACCAGACGTGTAGCCAAGGGGCATGGAAACAAAGTCTCCGTGCTCCAGGAGAGGATTTGCACCCCAGACACAGTCACTGCAGCCTAGCAGACCTAATAATTCTGACGACGTGGACCACATACCTCCTCTATGGGCCTGCTGCTGCTCCACTCGGATCACTGGATACTTTCTCAACACAATTCAACACAATCCGTGGATGGCACTTCCCAAGGAGATATACACACACACACCAGATGGATACCTTCCTGGCCGGTCCGGGACCATCAGGGGCAGCATCATCACCGTGAAGTCAGCAATGACATGCAAGCAAGACTTCTTATCGTGACTTTCAAAATAAAACAGTTGTTGAGCCCAATGCAACTTCTAGTAAAGTAATGCGAATATAGAGTAGATTTTCATCATGATTTGTATATAATTGATCAGCTGCTACCTAACATCAAGCTCAAGAAAGAAAGAAAGAAAGAAAGAAAGAAAGAAAGAAAGAAAGAAAGGGAGTTTTCTACAACTTATTGATGTTAAAAATGTGTTAGAATATATTTTAGAGCAGCTCATGTTTTATAGCTTTATATCAAATGTTATCAAATAAATAAATAAAAACATTGTATCTAGTAATTTTTAGATACATATGATGGAAGACAATAATTTGAGGTAATTCTTTTTTAAATTATTTTTCAATAACAATATTTGTTTATTTTATTTATTTATTTTTGTCACTGATTCACAAAAAACTCTTGAGTTATAACTAACCAATAACTGCACTAATATTGTCTTTGCATAAAATAACTCAATGAAAATTACCTAAATTATACGATCAGTGTAATTTATATCAGCACCGATATCGAAACGCTATAACTAACTATGATGGTATAGCTACTATATTTTATTTTGTAGGAAAATCAGCACACTTCCGGTGTTTCTGTGATTAACTTGACGCAGCTCGCAGCATCCAGGCCGTGCGACTGTGTGACGCTCCAATCAGCAGCGTTCAGTGAAGGCTTGGTTGCCCAAGCACCCAATTAATTTGGACTTAGGGCGTGTTCACTCTGAGGAGGCCGTACCACTACCAGATCAAGAGGGTGATTATGAAGACAGCAGTACAGCAAGGCTGATTGAAGTACCCTTAGGATTCATAGTTAGTACTAATGTAACGGATTTAAAGGATTATGTATCTTTATGAGGTTCACCTTGAGGTATAAGTAGCTCGTTTACCTTTTGTGCGTTATCTTTCAACGACTTCAGCTTCATCTGCCACAGCTATAAATGAGGTAAAGGGGGGAAAGAAAAAGAAATTCTATTGCAAGCAAGAAAATGGTACTAGCAGAAAGTGTAACTGCAGGCGACTCATCAGCTCTGATTGGTGGCTGAATTAGAAGCTGGAGAATGGCAACATGTTCAGGTTTAATGTGATCAAAGGGGAGCTGCAGGCTGTCACCTGTATTTAAAGCAGTGAGTCGTAGTGAACTCAGGTGCCAAGACACTGAGAGATCCTCTGCTGGAGGAGCATGGAAACTGGAGCTGAATATCAATGTTCACGGGCTGCTGACAGTCACAAGCTTATAATTGCCTAATTATGCAACATTATAATTATACTATGATTTATACTTTTATCATTTTATTCAGTATAATTAAGATATAGTAGGCTATATCTTAATTACAGACTAAGTTACAAATGAACAAATACTGAAAATCATAACATTAATTC
>NW_005187471.1:63142-136928 GCF_000239375.1 Pundamilia nyererei
TAATTAGCACAATGGACAAATAATAACAATGGAAGACTAAAATGTGTTGTGTGTCTTCAAGTGCTAGCAAATGAAGCAATGAAGCCATGTCTGGTTAATAAAAATCATTCATACTTTTGAATCACTTTGGCTGTCATGTCCAACAGCCTGTGCCTTACTTACTTGGACACCTTAAAAGTCTAAACACATCTACTGGTTTGACTGTAATGTGACACTGATATTATTTTAAAGTACCTTTGTCATTTATTAGCCACAGTCAGTTTCAGTTTTTGGCCAGATAATGGTCTAACTTTAAAAAAAAGGTGATGGTACATATTTCTCTAACACTTAATTTGGTTCTGCAGTAATTCTGATGCTGAACATCTGAAATATATTTTCTTAGTGTAACGTCAAAAGATACATTTTACAAGATATCAATACATTTAAAAAAAGAAGAAAGACCCATGGTGAATTTTTTTTTGCACAAAAACAATACATTTATTCAAGTGTTCTCCAGCACAAGTACATACGAAGCCTTTATCTTCTCTTTGAACACTAAACAAAGGTATGGGGCAGAGAATGACTGCTACATCTGCTGTATGAACTGGTCTTGAGGAAAACCATACAGGCCATAAAACAGTTATGACAGAAAGAAAGTCACAAAGAGCGTTAACAGTATCACTGAAGTATTGACCTGCTTTGACCAGTAAAATGAAATGCTGTTTCTGGGTTTTTTTTCTTCTTTTTTTTTAAAAACAAAGAAACAAGTAAGCGTCAGTTCAAAACAACATTCGGAAAACAGACATGGAGAATATTGTGGCATGGAATGTAGGATTAAGAAGCAATGCGCATTAAGCATACATTATGCTACAGTAAAAGTTATTACCATTTTTTTTCTCACACAATTTTCCCACAGATAAGCACCGACTACAGCAATCTCTAGTCTAAAACAATATAGCAAACCTTTCATTATTTGTTATCCTTATTTTTTCAAGTACAAAGTTAAAATGCCTTTGTTAATATATTTATATGAGTGAAATAATAGTTATTTTTCATTACTACAAGGAACTTAAAACAGTCATTGTCAAGACATGTTTATTTGTCTTCCAATCAAACACATTTTTCTTGATTAGGTAAAATGTTTAGCACCATCGGAAACGCCTACAATCCCTCTTTTTAAAGTCTTACAAAAAGAAACAGAAGTTTAAAAAAAAAACACACCACCGTGTAGGGCTGTGCAGTGAAGTTTAGACCGTCAATCTTAAAGCTGTCTTTAGGCCAATGTTAAGATCACAAAACATCCAATCTGGATTCACTTGAAACAAACAAATAAAAAAACAAAAAAACAAAAAAAGCGGAGTTGGAATCTCTCTACATCTAATGCTTGAAGCTTTGAATGAAATTTGTCAATGATTTTTATTTTCGACCTAAGATTTTCTTTCTATTTGATGATATATATTAGCAAAGAATTATATTTGTACATCTCATTTGTAATTAAAAAAAGAAAAGAAAAAAAATTGAAAACAGCAACCAGAAAACTCTATGTACAGAATGTACAACCATGAATATGACGTTAGGTATTAAAGGTGGAGAGGGGGATAACATCTGATAAAATACAAAGCACGAGAGCTCATATTGAGCCACCATGCATGGACAAAAAGGATGGCAATAAGGTCACTTAAGAAATTAATTACATTAAGAAATTAAATTTCAAATCTTAAATATGATTTAGAGAAGCGATAGCATCTGCTCTTACTCTTTACTCTTTGAGTGCTGACATCCGTGTCAAACACTGTGTCAGGCTTTTGTTTTGACAAACTGCAGCCTAAATCCTCTGTGTTTAGCTTAAGGATTACAATCAAGAGAATTTAGTTTGCGCGTGTAATCCATAATTTGGATCGGCGCTTACAATTTGCCAACGTGACGACTACAATTTATCGAGCAAATGGCAGCGGCCCTACTGTCCTTCACAGGGGACAAAATATTTTTACAAAGCAGGAAACACAGCTTTTTGACGCTGCCTTACATTTTTACAATCTTAATAGCAACAGACATTCCTTGAATTTACGTGGCAACATACTGTATCGCTGCTTCGAAACAGAGAACAATATGGATGATGGAAGGTGAGAAAAGGAGTTGGAGGTTACAAATGACAATCCATCTACTGTACACCGAGTCAAATAACATGGTTTCACATATAAAAAAAATCCATTCTTTCACTTCTATTGGCACAGCCCTACTGTATACAAAAAATATTACACGAGGATTGATCAGTTCACATCATTAAACTAAACGAAAAATAAACCAATTCACAAGAAAAAAAAACGTTTTTAAAAGAAAAAGAAAGTGTACGTATAAAAGTGCTTGATAATGTTGATAAAACAGCACAAAATTGCTATAAAAAGGTAGAAGAACTCTGTGAAGCGGCACCATATTGTTGAGTATTTGCACCTGACAGTTATTCAGTTTAGAGAGGTGGAAGCCGAGGAGGAGAGTTACCCGGCCTGGTCGCTCTCCCTCCTTTACAGCGACCACGCTTACTAACAGTTGTACAGTAACGTCATTGTTCATGATGAAACTAGAAAAAAGTAGCTCATCACAGACTTTGATCTTAAGTTTTTTCTTTTGAATGACAGAAAACATCATCTCCCATGTGGCTAGCTTCACTTTCTGTTTGTGCAGATTCAGACAGTGAGCCTGAGTGTAGCAAGGCTGAGATTAGAAGAGCACCAGTACAAACTTGTGTAATAGCTGTAAAAACGCAGAAAAGAGTATAAGCTCTATTTTGCAGTCAAACGTCGGTCAACCGAACGGCATACAACATTATTTTATTTTATTTTTTTCGTTAAATGTAAAAACGTCAAACAAAAGTTCATCCAGCAACAGGTTAAAACGCTCCGTATTGTCTAAAAATGCATTGCCACATGGGCTATGATGTTTCATATCATCTTGGAGCACCATGGTATTGTAACCATATTACAGTAGTACCTTTATTACCTTCAGTTGTGTATAGAAACTGTAAACAAAGAGGTATATGTGATCTGGTGTTTTGGATTCTCAGAGACACAGCTCTCTTGACACTGAAGGAAACATCCCTGTGAGGCTCAGTAGCTGGAAGCATGGCTGCACTGCAGGTGGGAGTCTCGCAGTACGCTCACACAGCAGAAGCATTTCACATATCTTGAAAAAAAATATCCTACTTCCTGTCTTTCTGATGTTTCCCAATGTATTCCTATCCCTATCTCTCTTACAAGACGTATTTAGCACTCTTCTGTCTTCGTGTCTTGAGAAGAAAGCATAGTCTCAAGTATAGCTTGCACAAACAAATAAACAATACTTGATAACACTGCAGCGGCCCTACTGTAAAATGATATATAAAATTAAATAGAATAAGAATTGCAATTCAAATACAAGAAATAATGTGAAATCTATGTTTCGATTACAAATTATACCAGAGTATAATTTGAGGATCAAGGCTCTTGTTTCTAGTCACAACATACAGTTGTGGTTCCTAAATTATGAGGTGCCGTAAGGGACATTATTACTGAAATGCTCTCACACACACGACTAAAATTTTATCTCTCACACACACTACTGAAACGCTCTAACAAACGCTACTGAAATGTACTCGCACACGCTACTGAAATGCAGTCACACACACTACTTAAAACCAAGGCGTTTCAGCTGGATAGGGCAGTGTTGCCAAATCCTTAGTAAGGAAAGTCGCTATTAGCGTTGTTGTCCTAAAAGTCGCTAGAAGTTGCTAAATATGGTCATCGCCTAATTTGCATAATTGGTCATCCTTATGTAATTGTAACCTATGTTGTAGGAGAGAGAAATAACATCGTGGAAGAGACATAAAGTGGGTAAAATGGATTAGGAATATATTTAGAACTACAAATTAAATTCTTTGAGTAATTATTGTTTTTTTTAATGTCACAATTCTAACCCTCCTCCTTTATCCGGGCTTGGTACCGGCAAAAGTGACCCAAAAAAGGCACTCTGGCGGAGTTACACACACACACACTGTGTGTGTTTAAGTAGTTTTAAACCTTGTGATTTACAAAAAGTAAAAGAAGAACTGACTGCGTTAAAGTCGGGGTGGGAGCAGCGGCTTTGCTCATGCGTGATTCATTTGCAGTTTGGATGGGTAGGGATCAGCATCTCCTGCTCTGACAGCAGCTGGGGGCGACTCCTGCCTGTGAGCGCTTTGGCATGGGCGAAGTGCCCACGGCAGCACCCGCTGCTTGTTGGGAGTAAGACAGATATGTGCTTTCACGTCAAAAAGTGGTCATAGGTCTTCCTAATAACAAAAGCAAAAGTCGCCAGATTTGTCGCTAGTCGTTTTTTAGAGAAAAAAAAGTCGCTAAGGGGGTCTGAAAACTCGCTAAATATAGCGACAAAGTTGCTAAGTTGGCAACACTAAAACACCTTCCTGTTCAGCTGAAATGCCTTGGTGTTCAGTAGTGTGTCTGAGAGCGTTTCAGTAATAATGCCCCTTACGGCACTTCATACTAAATGGTTCTGAGCTAATTTTCTGACTGCTCAGTCACAGGCAAAGTACTCTTTGAGTGGTGCAAACAGGTGGCGGATAACTGGGACGCTCCATGATCTGCCCAGCAGCCTCTGCCTCGCCAGTCGGCTCATGTTGGATACGTCTGTATAGTGGACTGGAAAACCAAAGACCCTGATGTGAGCAACCATCCACACCACACGTGCAACCAGCGAGCAGACAGGGGAAGACAAAGGAAGAAAACCTTGAAATTCTGACCTCTGAAAAAAGCCTACACAGTAGTTGAAATCATTATGTTTACATACCTCTCCATCTCAGTGCACCACAGTATGTCTTCCTTCTCATTCATGTAGACTGGGAAGTGCTGGTCCTTGCCCTGTTTGATGGAATTAGACCTGGTAGTGATAGTCCTCACCTTGCCAAACTGGAGGACAATAAAAAAAAATTTGTTTATGCCATTTTTATGTCCTTGCTGCGTAACAAACTTACAAAACCTGAGATACCTTTTCTAAAATGTTGAGGTTATCGTGATCAGATAATTTGGTAAACATGAGGTTCCATGTGAAGACCTGTCCCTGGATCTTGGTCCCAGAGTTTTGAGTCTTCAGCTTTGTATTTTTGATCTTTATTTCATGATTCTGTATTGGTTTTAGTCCTCTGTTATGAGTTTTTCGTGTTCTGGTTTCTTGGTTTTAGGCTGGTTTAAGAATACCTGGTTATTCCCGCCTCTCGTTTCCTTTTCTGGCCCAGTATTGTTTCCATGTTTGTTTACCGCCCTCATGGTTGTGTCTTCTTTCGTTAAAGTTTTGTTTCCTAGTTTTTTGGACATGGAGTACTTTGTTCTTTGTTGAAGTTTAAGCTCTGCAATAAAGTTGTCTTTTAGTTTAAACTTAGTTTCTGAGTCATGTCAAAGCTGATTTTTTTTGTTAGATAAATTCAATTTGAAACTATTACATCTAGCTGCCACATGGAGCCACCAGTGTGCAGAGTTTTACACTCCTGAATCAAATGAACTGTATTACGAAATCCGAACATGTCACACAGTGGAAATTTGCATTTATCTTTTATATTGGTCTTATTCTGATTCTAGTGTTTATTTGTGAGTGTAGTTTTTATTTGCATGATTTTATTCTGGTTGTATTGCATGTTTTTTTCTGTATACTTTATTAATCCTCTGTAAGAAAATTACTCTCTGCATTTAACCCATTCACTCAGTGAAGCAGTGGGCAGCCAATCCAGCGCCCGGGGAGCAGTGTGTAGGGACGGTACCTTGCTCAGGGGTAACTCGGGGTAGCCGTTCGGTGGATTTGAACCCCCGACCTTCCGATCATGTTTTAATCCACTGTGGACTGGCTGGGCATGGGACAAATTAGCTGATAGCGGTCACCTCCTGAGGCATGGGTGTGTCCAAAGGCGGCCTATCAGCTGTTTAAAGGACCTATTAAAAGGAAGCTAGCTGAGCACTGGAAGGAGAGAGGCCCCAGATATGGAGAGGAATGCATGGAGGCCAGCTGATAAAGAGGGACCCGCTGCCTGATCATAGGGGTGCGACACCTCATCTGGAGACAGTCTGGTCAGCGTGACGTGGCGACCCAGGCCCAACAGCAGGAATGGCGACAGTAGGAGACAACATGTGGGATTGACAGCAGGGCAGAGGTATACCTCTGGCTGCATTTGTGAGTAGTGTCTCCACCGTTGTGCAGCCGTGTTGGGAGACGGTCGCCATGGCTATAAACCAGGCCAACTTCCGGGACGATGGTTCTGGCCCCTGTTTGTTTACTTACAGGGCAATGATGCAAGGGGAGCCGTGGTGGCATCGAGCAACGGACTCCAGTGCAGAATTCGAGCTGGGCAGGGATGTGATGGGACGAGAGGGGGATAGAAGGCTTCTCCTCGTCTTCCTGGGACGAGGCTGGTATGGACCCCGCTCTGGAAGAGGGATTTCTGCCCTGCTTGTGAACACCTAACAAACATTCGTCCTTGGCTGTGGGACAGTTACATTGTGTGACGGGGTGGGATTTTAGAGCGCATAGAACATTGCGTTTTATAAGGTTTTTTTGATATTGGGTTTGTTTATTCCTGGGAATTTTAGTACCTCTACAACATTTTATTGCTTATGGCTTTTAGAATTGTTTGTCATTCTTGCTCCCTGGCCTGGAATAAACCCTTTCTGATCAGACCTGCTTCATCTTTGTGCCCTGGGTTTCTGACTCGCTTGCTCCCCCCTTGTATGTAAAGAACCATCCTCTAGTATGACATTCTGCCACACCAGCTTTAGTGTCTACAAACACACACCATCAACTCTGATATTCTACTGTATTTAAATTGAATGAAACAGATTAACCAGAGAGATTACAGCTGCCAGACTGAGTTTTTGTGTGCACCGGTGAGCGAACATGATGTGTATTGAAAGACAAGCTGCAAGTACCTTGGCTGTTCTGCCATGTTCTAAACAGTCCTGGAGTTCCAGCCTATCAGTGCACATGGCAGTCAAAGGCCTGAAAGAGAGAATGAACAATTTACACTTTAACACGTTATTTAAATCTAACATGCATTTCATTTTTTTCCTGGTCCCTATATACACTTACAATAGTGGATGCTCACATTAAACTTGGACTAAGTTTCAAACAATTACATAACAGGTCAGGGTATGGTGACACGGTTGTCAGCACCGTCACCTCAAAGCAAGAAGGATGTGGGTTTGAGTTCACCAGCTGGGCGCCACGGACCTTTCTAGATGGACACGGGCTGTGGGAGGAACTGGTGATTCTAAATTGTTAATAGGTGTGAATGGTTGTCCGTGTCTCCGTGTTAGGATGGATGGAATGAGTGCAGGTACAAATAACCCTGGTGAGTTCAAATCTTTGTGGACAAAACGTAACAGTCAAAAACAGTCAATTTTCTCATTACTAGGTGTGCAATAAAGCTCATGCTACATTCCTCTGATTACTCTACCTTTTTCTAAGCCCTCCCCTACAACCTTGCATTTAATGCCACATTGCTACGAACTCTGAGTAACTGTCTTGAGCAAAGTCTACAGAAATGCAGACTTGTGAAACTATGGATAACGTCTAGCAGAGAGCTCTTCATGCATTTCATAATGTCACAGTGGGATAGCCTAAGTCTCTGAGTCTGTAAATGTAGACATTGGGATTGAGCCAAGGGAGGAACGGGGCCCAGAAAAAGATAACAAATTATTATTTGAACTGTGAATCATGCAAAGCTACACTAATAGAGTCCAAGAATAAAAATATGGAGCTGGAGGTAGTAAAAGGTCCCATTTACAAATGTGAAAGTAGGGCATAATAGACTGAATTGGATCTGCTATACTACAAGTCTCTACTTCATCGGCCTTTATCTGCAATTTTAAACAAGAAAAAAAATCTCTGCCGGAAGTATGAAATTACTTCTAATCTAGCCACTGAAATCAGTTTCAGTCCATGCCATAATGGCACTTCATTTTGATTCAATGATTTTGGAGATAATCTAATCTAATTTGCTGTTCCATGCTTTGAATGCAGTATTAAGAAAACAGAAGATAATCTGCCAGGACAAGAATAGTTTAAAAAAAAAGAAAAAAAAAGAAGCCAAATCAATTGGGTATGTATGACTCACTATCACTACCTTATCTATAGTCATAGTAAAAAAGACAGTATGATCCTTAAAATTCTGTTTTCCCATAAATAAACTAAAAATAAAAATAATCTGGTCTTTAGCAGGTCTTAAAATATGATACATAAAACCTCAAAGGGCCTACAAAACACGACGTACCACACTGTGTGACTATCTATTTAACAATCAAAAATCAGAAGCAGTGCGTGAGAAACTAAAGCCACACTTCTTCTTCCACACTGCTTCAATAGGAATTAAGAGAATAAGTAGCAGCCAGGTGCTGCTAATCAAGTTCACTCGATTCATTGATCATCAGCAAGCAAGCGCCTCTAAAAAACAAAAGGTTTAGGCAGTTTGTTCATCAGGAACATTCACATGTGTGTTAACACAATGCCAAAGAGGAAAAACATCAGCAATTATTTTCAGCAGAGAAGCTGTTTCCAAATAGTCTGAGGTCTCTCATTCTGCAGTGAGAAATATTATTCACGATCAGAAAACATTCACGACGGCTGCCAATCTCAGCAGTGGCCGGCCATGCAATGCTCAGAGAAATGACAAAAAAACAAGAGCTACGTCTCAGCCTCAACAGGCCTTAATTAGATAGTTAAATTCTACAGTTCAAGACACACTGAACAAATGTGGCTTACTTGGAAGGGTTGTCAGGAGACATCCTCTTCTCTCTAAAAATAATATGGCAGCATACTTAGATTTGCAAAGATGCATCTGAGCAAACCACAAGACTTCTGGAACAATGTCCTTTGGACAGATGAGACCAAAGTAGACATGTGTGGCTATAATGCACAAAACCAAATACAGCACATCAGCACAAACACCTCATACTAACTGTCAGCATGGTGGTGGAGGGGTGATGGTTTGGGTTTGTTTTGCAGCCACAGGATCTTGGCATGTTGAAGTCATTGAGTCTTTGTATACCAAAGATTTCTAAAGCAAAATGTGAGGCCATCTGTTTGACAACTGAAACTTGCCAAAATGATGTCATGCAACACGATAATAATCCCAAGTACAGCAGCAAATCTAAAACAGAATAACTAAAAAAGGAAATAGCGGAAATGCTATACCACATAAATTTACCATATAAATGCCTGCAAATCTCAATGAACTGGAGGAAGTTCCTCCACAGCAACATGAGAGACGAATAAAGTCATGCAGAAAACAAAACACTTTAAATTATGGCACCTAAAAGTTATAATGAATCACAGGGTGTGATTAGTTTTTCACACACCACTTTTTCTTTTGGGCTTACTTTTCTAAAAACAAGTAATAACATAGTGTAACATGTTCTGTGTTGTTGTTCATTTTTAGTTTGTTTTTGCATTATTGTAAGACTTGATACGGACTAAAGAATTTAGGTTGTACTTTGTTGTAACATGACCATATAATTTGACATAAGCAGTCCCTTTATAGTGTTACTTTTTTGTTAAATACTACTTCTTTTCTCACCATTCATACACCAACCTGTTCATGCCAGGAAGGTTACCCCAGAAGTAACGGGCACGGTGGGCAGCTGACACTTCCTTGGCATCGATCATCACTGGGTTACACTGAAAACAGAGATGAGGAAGAACAAGCACCAATCAGGACGCAACAAAGGTAAAAAGCTTGTGATTGCATACAGAATAATACAAGTGTAATCACACAACAACAACAATTTTACTATATAGCACAATGTTAATATAACAGAAAAGAGTCAAAATTAAACTTCAAAATTGTCAGTTTCCTCAGTGGACAGTCATTTAAAAAAAAGAGAGTATTCTAACAGCTAATGAGGGCTTCACCTAACAGATAACCAGAAACACCATCTAGGAGTAGATTGCAGCGCATTAAAGATGGCATGTTAAACTGTTGAATGAAGATCAAGACGTCAGAGCTCCGTTCTCATAATTTTTGCCTAAAGATAATGAATTATTGCCACAAGGGGGCATTCAAAGCCCAACAATACCCACTTCACCAACGGCACATCATACATCTACCGCCTACAGCAGGTAGAGATTATAAGTATCAGTAAAGAAATTAACCTCTAAAAAGCGAGATATGTCCCTCTTGTCACTGACGCCCATAGCAACCACATTTTCAAAGAGCCAGAAGAAAGGCCTGTCTTCCCCCTGCTTCGGCCGAGCCTCATGGAGCAGTCGGTAAAACTCAAAGAACAGGCGTCCGGTGCCCTCTGTGAGACAGAAAGAGGTATTAAACCAGGTGCTGAAGCAAAGCAAAAGACATAAACTCCTTATATTCTAGTGATTTATTTAGGCCAGTGACTTTATATATGAATGAATTTCCCAACTAATACATTAGCAAAGCAAAAAAGCAGTGGACTCATTTAAACTTACCATACAGACCCTTCCTTGCAGGATTGACTATTGAGAGGTCATTGCATGGGCTTCCACCTATAACTAGATCAAAAGGACCCCACTCGTTTATCTGTATAGAGAAAAGAATCAGAGTCAGGATTAGGGTTATGAACTGAACCAGCAATGTACTCCTAGTGAGTAGTAAATACTAATAAAACTAGCAATACAGATGCTAGAGTTTGAATGTTTTATAACGTCTTTATTGTCTTTTACTCTCCACTCTTGGCTTTTAATATGACAAGGTAAAGTGTCAAAGAAGAGCATGGTCTCACTGTCGGTCATTTGTACATCTGGTAAACAACCATACTGTTAAGCCTTAAAAATATCCACATTTTTTGTTTAGAAGAGTCTGCATTTAATTTCTGGTTTTCCACAATAGAAAATGATATCCAATGCTACTTAGTACAAGCGAGTAATGATATATTTGTAAGTTTGTAGCCATTTGCAAGTTTGGTGTCTCTTTTTAGTAACTTATTCTCACTCACATGTTTGCGCGTGATGTTCCGCACGTCTCCAACGTACATGATGCGACCCTCATGCCGGACGATACCCACAGTGATGGAGTCTTCACACACTTCAGAAGCTATGTAGCGACCCACTTGGATGCCAAGTTCTTTGAGCACCAGCAGTCCTGTGCAGGGTGTAGTTAAAGATTTTTTTTAAAAAAAGAAAAGAAGGAGACAGTCTAAAAAAATCTGTCCACTTAAATGATCTGATCTGAAGAACTGGAGCTATCCCTAATAAATAAATCCTATGATGACTAACACAAATATAGCTAATAGCTATATAGCTAGTATAGCTAGTTATATATGGCATGTGTAGTGACTGATACATGGCAACGTTCCGACTAATAAAGGAAGAAAGTAAATCCATCTAATTTTTGATAACACAAACTGGGGAAAATTGTCTAACCTGTGGCTATGCCATCAAATAGTGAAAGGACACGAATGGGCTTCCTCTTCTCCGCCATGACTGGGGCGTAAAGCTTTGGTGGATCCTGAAATTATTGGCAGAGGGGGCAACAGTGAGACACAAAGGAGACAGACTCCTCAGTCACATGGTGATTGAGATTTATGGCCTAAAGGTCAATTACTTACAAAATCTTGATCGTGATTATTTGCAAAGAAGTGCTGGAGACGGCTGGGCCAATCGCTACGACGCTCCAGCAAACCAAACACACCCTTCTGACCGCACATGTAGCAGTTCCATGGGTCTTCTTTGATGGCAGCGTGAGCGGCTCCTTGACCAACAAGAAGGTCCACGCACTCCACACAGAAGCACCTGCGCCAAGGACAAGGACATTTACTTCTAAAATGATAACTAACCCTAACTATTAAAAGCAGTCACAGTGTTAAGTACAGTAAGCGACTAAGTGACTAAATGTGGTAGACTGCATATTTTCCATTAGAAGACCAAAATAAACTATTAACTGTTTAAAATGGTCTTGATCTGAGAATAAAAATGCAGGAAATGTAACGTGCAAGTGAAAAAACTTCTGCATGTTTGATGGGGTTTACCAAGGTTGTCTAAAAGGCCCCAAAGTTCATAGGATAACTCTATTTGAATTCTTATACAGGTGTTTGTAAGTTTATATACACGTTTATATACTGTTCATTTAGCATTTAACCTTCTGTTAGTTTGAGCCAGCCCACCGTCTGGTGATGTCATATAGTTAGTAAGGTGGGCAGTTTTAGTGTGGATGAGCAGTGTTGGTCAGGTGGGGGTGCACTGATTCCTGTGGGATATGATGTGTGCGTGAATGGTAAGTGATTAATAACCTGTGTTGCATTTTGCTTTATTTGTGTTGATACTGTGATATATTTACCATTTAGGAGCTAATCTAGTTCATAGTTGGAGCGGTATAGGCCACGCACGCAATGCGTGAGTTCACCCTCATTTCACATGCTAATTGATGTCAGTTACTTCATCCTGGTTTGGCTTTAGTTTGCCACATGTACGATCCTCAATATGTTTCTAACGTAATTCCTGTGTTATCAGAGCTTCCCTGTATGGTATATGTGGTGCTCGTGATTCTTTAATTTAAAATACGGAGTTTATAGCGGATAATTTGTTCAGAGTACCGCTTAAATGCCGAGCGTAGTTCGACCGGAAGTACCATGTTCCTACTTCCCCTTCGCAATAAAAGCATTACGGCGGATTATAACGGAGAAGCCTTTATTTTCTACAGCTACCGGAAGTAGTTCCTCTGTACTGACGTTAACTTAACCTCGCAGTAATGCTAGTTAGCTGGCATAGTGTAAGCAGTAGAAGTGTACTACATTGCTCTGCTCATTTAAAGGATAGATTTATGTAGAGATACATTTTTTTGTGTTTAGCATTACTGCCTTACACTACTGTGCTCTTTTCTTTATGTATGGTTATGTTAACTATATTGTATTATGCATATATCTGGATATGTCACTTATCTCTTCACCTTATTTATCACTTATTTGTATTATGTACTTCTTTAGTAGAAAACCACACACACACACGATTACAGCCACAGGAATTGAGCTGTGAAGGAAATAAACTTCCTCAAACCAAACCTTAAGCTTTTTTTTCCATGCTCTGGGAGAATTGGTGAAGTGGTGTTCTGGCTGACACACCAGGGTGACCGTAGTGCTAAGGAGTGAATCAGTGCCATAACCGTGTCTATCCCTGATACCTCCACTACACAGGTTATTTGCATTTTTAGGAAAAATCGTTTAAAAAAAAACCTCAACAAATAAGTCTGTTAAGTCTTTCGTTTGTGCCAGTAGGACTGTAAGGAGAAATGTTTGGTCTAGCAGTAATGGTTTAACTAGAAGAGGAACAGGAAGTTGTGACTGAAAGAGCCCCACACACACAGAAGACAGAGTGGTACAATGCCTCTGTTGAAAATTTGATTGCCAGGGTAATTATTAGCCAACAGCAAAGCCAGATGCATCTGGCATAGTTTACTACCAGATTAGAAAGGAATACAGAGGATGGTCCATAAAAGATGAAATATCCAGTGAGCAGCAGTTCTCTGGGTAAAGATGCCTTGTTGATATCAGAGGTCAAAGGAGAACAGCCAGACTGCTTCACACTAATAGGAAACCAACTGTTACTCATATAACCACTTGTTACAACCAAGGTATGCCGAAGAGCATCTTTCAACATGCGACACTTGAAACCTTGAAGGTTAATGGGCTGGAGTGGTAGAAGACCACATCGCGTGCCACTTCTGTCAGCTAAGAACAGGAAAGTGACGCTCACCAAAATGGGAAACTAGATGACTGGAGAACTGTTGCCTGGTCTGATGAGTCTCAATTTCTTCTGCTACGTTCAGATGGTAAGGTCAGAATTTGGTCTTAACACTATAGCCAGTTTGATTACTCTTGCTGACCTCATCCACCCCCTTTATGATCACAGTGTACCCATCTTTTGATGTACCTTGATATAAAGCACAAATAATCTCAAAATTGCGTCTTCAGCATCTTCACTGTATTCACATGGCCTCCAAAGTCACCAGCTATCAGTGTGTGTTTTATGACAGACAAATGTTGCCCTGGAGTCACCTGCTGTAATAAGAACAACCACAACCACAAAAATTAGATTACCGTTACTTTCCCGTAGGAACGCTGCGTTACTAAAACCGTGATTTTTTTGCCAGAATGTCTCATGACAGTGATGTAAGCAAGTGCGACGTTCGTGACAACAGCTGTGTGCAGATCAACAATGGATCATATATCGAATGCAGGAGAGAGTATGAGCATGCAGCGTTTAAAGCGTGGAAGTACTGACCTTATTTTGAGTTTAATTCCATAAAAAGTGACAAAAACATTAGCGTCCATTGTGCGTGGGAAGAAAACTTCTCTTTATAGCGAAAAAAAGCCCTAAACTTCCAAGCAAGCACCAAGTACGCTGAGAAACTCGCGGATTCTTCAACTGACCGCCGCGGCACACCTGCACCAGGGTAAACCTCCGCCTACGCTACTCCTGCTTTACAGGTGAAAATAGAGCAACAGGACCGCTAGTCTTTGATGTTATTTATTTTCTGCTGTGTTTTACTTGCATCTATTTGAAAGAGTGAGTGTAAACAAAAAAAAAAATATTTTATGTGCTGGAATGTGCAGAAAATAAGTTTCAATGTTAAGCAAATTTCTTCCAGTCAGAGAATGTTGCATATAATTACATTTTTGCTTGATGCATAAAGTTAAAAGATTAAAACTGATAAAACAAGTTAAAAACAAGAGACTTTTCCATTTGATTACATTTTGTATGATTGATTATGCAGAAAAAGTAGAATTGGGCTGAAAGATCTATCGCTTTATCACCTATTCAGGTTGTAAATCGTGTTTTTAAAAAGTAACTAAGTAACTAATTACTTTTGGAAAAAGTAATCAGTAAAGTAACGGGATTACTTTTGGGGGGAAGTAATCGGTAATTAGTTACTGATTACTTTTTTCAAGTAACTTGACCAACGCTGGTCATAGGTCAAGAAAAGGTGCACAGTTTCATTATCACTCTTTGTTTTGTATTTAAAAGGTGTAGATAAAAAGGTTTTTAATGGGGTTTGTGGGTTTTGAGAAGCAGCAAGTTATCGGTAACACTATCATCCAAATGTCAAACGCCACCATCCAAAAATAGCATTGTTTGTGATCAGTCCAGCATGCCTCTGACAAAGCTCAATCTGTTCTCAATGGTATTTTTCTAGACTTCAATCTAACTGTGTGAGAACACCAGTCTGTTTCTTTATGTTTAACAATGCTCTATTCAACAGAAATACAGTGCAACCACACTTTATAAAATATTTGCTATCAGCAAGTTCTCCACTGGGCTGCCACGATGTTGCCTTACATCACTGCTACGAGATTAGTGACCCATCACAAAGCCTTTATTGTGCATCCAATATGAGTAGTGAACGCACAATCCTGCTATCTGTGCTGGAAAAACAACTGTAAATTTAGAGGCAAGTACTGTCCTATTCAAAAATAAAAAATATTGCTGTTATTTGCTACACAGCTTCACAATGTTCTTTATTAAGCAATAATTTTATGAGTATTTTTTATGACAAAGAGATTTGAGAACAAGTCAATTGGCTGATTATCCTGTAATAAAGGTGTGAAGAAAGCATATGAGAATTTTGCAAAGATTGCAAGTTTTTTTAAAGACCCTTTAATACTCTACTAACAGTAGATTTAGGTTATGGAAGGTCAGTTTATTTTTAGTTTCTTGTTCTTAGCTCACAGGAGTGCCACTTGGTGTGGTCTTCTGCTGCTGTAGGCTTCTAATGCTTCAAGGTTTGACGTGTTGCAAATTTAGAGATGCTCTTCTACATACCTCGGTTGTAATGAGCAGTTATTTCAGTTACTGTTGCCTTTCTGTCAACTTTGCACCAAGAAAATCCCTCATAGCTATGGTTTTAAAAATCCAACTGTTGTCTTGACCACTTAGCATATCAAAACTATAAAAAAGGCTGTGCTCAGGTCAGGTAATGTGTAGCTGTATATGTAGACTAAATCTAGTTCTACCAGACTCCATACACATCCATGTAATTGCAACACAGGCTCTCATGGTAGAAACCTTACCGACAACAATTGTTGTTCCCACACATGAGCACCTCTCGTCCCCCGCAGCAGATAGTGCAGTATGACTGGTAGCCGTCGTCGTCGTATTGATAAGCACATTCTAGGAAGCAGTTCTGCAAAAAATATCCAAAATATACTCTAAGACACGGGGTCACATCAGTTGCTGCTTAAAATATGTGTTGTTTATTAGGAGCTTTGAAATTGGCTGTGACTTTTAATAACACCCTAGTTGAGTCCAAGTCTAAGCCTTTATCGCAGCTTACCTTGCAACTCTGACACATTCCTCCAGCAAAAAGAGGGTGCTCAAGGCTAACATTCAGACTTCCACAGGAGATACAGATGTCTGCAGTAAGAGAAACACCGTGTTAGTATTTAACAGGCAGAGCTCTGAGAGGAGTGAGCACCCAGAACTCACACCTCTGTGAAACAAGTTGAATATCTATAAGATACAGTTGTGGTCAGAAGTTTCCATACGCTCATCATGGGACACGAAGGGTAATTTGTACTTTTAATGATTTCCTGTTATTTTTCCAGAGTGGGATGATTGTACAGCATACATCTTTGCACTAGTTTTAATTTATTTTGGATTTTCTCTTATCTAAACATGGTCAGAAGTATAAATCTTTGAATAACTGGTGCTGAAGGTTCTGCAATGTCTTTTAACTTGACAAGGCCTGTTAGCTTCTCATTAGTGATCATGACTGGTAGTTTCTCTTTGCCAGCATTACAGAGGATAGGCAACAACACCAAGAAGCATGCTTAGAGTAGTAAAGGTGAGTGTTTCAACCTAGAAACACTTCGCTATCCAGCTGTCAGGTAATTGTCAAGCATGGTGGTAGCATCACCCAATCCTTTAACTTCACCTCAAATCAACAGCTGGTTGAAACTTTGATATAATTGGATGTCCCAGCAGGGCAACGATCCCAAATACACATTAAACTGATTTTAAAATGAATAAAGCAGGCTAAAATTAAGCTTCTGGAATGGCCTTCCCAAGGCTTCAACCTGAACCTTATTGAAAATGTGTGTACTATGTACCAGAAAACCAACAAATTTAAATTAATTCTGTCAATACCACCTAGAAGACCAGTCAGATATACAGCCATAATTATTCCAGAAGCTTGCTGATGGCTCAGAAGGGTTGAGCTGCAACTTGCTAAGAGAGACTGAATGAAATGTATGTTTGAGCCCCAAATTATTATTCATGACCATAAGTGTGTGTAAACATTGACCACAACTGTAGGTCTAGATCTAGTTAGTTTAGCTATCAGGTTATGAGAAAACAAACAAAGCTGCTAATAAGGTAGATGAAATTACAGAAAACCCATTTCCTCCTTTTTACTCACTGTTATTTTGTGAACACAGATGCATGCATATAATCGGCTTTGCCCGTCAACAACAGGTACAAATAAGAGGTGTGTCGTTGCCTCCTGAGAGGCCCTTCGGTGTTGCTACAAGCAAGAGCACACAGAGAACGTTTCACTTACCCTCTAAGCTGCGGCACTTTTGTCTCACTTCATAAACAAGTCGCTCTGACACAGAGAAATGAAGAATCTGGGTTAGTTCCTTCATTTTTTTTAGAAGTAAATTAAAAAAAAATATAGGAAAAAATAAATAAAACTAAAATTTAAGATGGTATCACGCAAATAAAACTTCTTCGCCAAACATGTCAGAAACCACTTAAAGTATCAGTCATCATGATAATCCCTGACAGCACAAATGCTTTCATGATATATAAAGAAATAATGTAACAAACAGATCATTTGATGGGTCAGTCAAAATACACATTTGGTTATGTTATTGTTGGAGTTTCCTCTGTTTTCCTTGTATTACTATGGGATCTTTATTTTACATTATAAAGCACCTTAAGGCAACTGTTGTTGTGATTTGACACTACATAAATAAAACTGAATTGAATTACACTTCTTCTTTTGTCATTTGGAAGAGACGGAGGATGAGTAATACTTGTAATAAAGACAGGGCACTGTCTTTCTAGATAGCATCTATTTATTGTCTTTAGAGCAACCTGAATCTTTTTGCCTTCTCACGTCACTTGCTAATGGATCTCTTGTCCATACCTTACCTCCCAGACCACTATAGTGATGTAAAACACCGCCGCAACCTCCCCAAGGAGCTGGACACAGAGTTCATGACTCCAATATAACCCAATAAATGAGGCACCTTACCTCGTGTTCTCTCATCAATGATGTCCTTGACCTTCGGTTTCTCTGCTGTGCTTTTGCGAGGCTTTTTGGCTGGAGGAGGTGTATAGGCTGCTGCTTCTGGCTCTACCCATATTTCAGGATAAACTTCTTTGTATGGGTTACGCTCCTCTGGGGTGCACAACAGAAGCAAAAAATTAATATTGCACCAAATGTTATGGATGTTTTTAATTACCAAGTGTATAGAATACATCTGCTATGCCATTATATATAGCAATTTTTAACTCTTCCAGATGGGTCATAAATAGGGTTAAAATAGTGATGTCATCTTACCTTCTGGTGGCTCCAAGCCTTTGGGTCCAGTGGGCTGAAATCCTGTCATAGCCCACTCAATCATCTGCTTGTTTAACATTTCCACGGATTTTGAGGTCTCTGTCTCATCACTGTCAGGGCAGGCCATGAAGGCCTTTCCTGCCCGGCTGCTAGCCACCTACAAACACATTCAAAACGTTTTTCACCAAAAATGTATTCTTATTCTATGATATTTACAGTAAAGATCCTTTAGTCCCATTCAGTTTAATACTATGCCTAAAATGGGTGGATAATTTGAGAGGGCTCTGCCTGCGGGGCGTCTTGGATAATTTTGCTCTTGAATTTCTCATTGAGAGCACTTATTTTGAAATTACTTCTTCATTTTTTTTGCATTTGGCTCTCCAAATTATGGTAATTGCAGAAACGTTTCTGCAATTTTCATAAAGCTTCTTAAACACCCTCTTCCTGAGATGCTCAAAAAGACTGGGGAACATGGAATAAAGTTACTTCTTATTCTATATCTGCAAAAAGACACAAAGACACAAACAAGATGTGCCATGTTAATATTCGTGGCCTTTCTAAAGAACCATTGCAGCTGCTTCAACCCTACTTCAAGTCTTTATGCTATGCCAAGCTAAGTGTCAGTAGGCTTTGGTTTAATGCCACAGCAGATATTGAAATCTTTACATGAAAGATTGAAAACATGTAAAAAATATGAATGTCAGATACATTCGCTTTGTAAGTTTAAAGGTTTAACTACAACGAAAGCTGTGCCCTAAAATCTTCTCCCATGCTCACCTGTAAGACTTCGTAGATGGCTTTCCTGTACATGGGCTGCTTGTTGTAAGTTGGTTGGTGAAAGGCATTGTTAAAGGAACTTAAAGGCAATAGTTTCTCTACACAAACCTGTGAAAATACACATAAAAATAAACGATTGTTTACACCGCATGTTTAAAGGAATCGTGTTGAGGTAAAAAAAAACTTTCCGGACATTGAGTTTTCTGTTTATATTCTAAAGGATCATCTGGCTGAGTAAATAAAACCAATAAGCTCATTATAAAGTCTGTGGCTGTCACTATAAACAGACGTCTGTTTTGCTTGAAGAAGAAAAAAAAAAGACCTAACAGCAATATTAATGTTGGCTCTAAAGACTCACCACTGAGAATTTTCCATCTCCAAACCACATGACCCATCTGGTTCCCTCAGCAGCTCTGCTACGTCCCGTCATCCACCAGGATACGATGCGGCCTGGCCACCAAGAGAATCCTCGGAGCTTCCCCCAAACCAGCTCGCCGATGCCAAAACCACGACCGTCCTGCAGCCAAAAGAAAAGACAAATCATCCCCTCTGCTATGACTTGTGGGCAGAGTTGTGAAACCTTTTTTCAACAGCCTGTCTAGGGATATTTTTTACTTTTCGGATGGTTAGATCGCTTAGATAAAAAAGTTTATATGAAAATGGTGACCGTAGCAACATCACAAATCACCTTTTTTTTCTGAGAAAGCTAAACTCACTTTCCCATAAAATTAACAATGCCAGGGATTTTTATGTGGGAGAAAACTATGAAAAAAGTACAGCTTATGAAAATAGGTTGAATAATTGCCGAATTAAGTAATTGATTTACACATATCTACTCCAAATAACCGTTAAATTAGTGCATATTTAAAAACCTGTCATTTATTTGAATGCTTCGTTTGCCCTTTAAAGTTTGCAGATGTCACAATCAGAATTCTTAACAATCCCAGAAGAAATTATGTAAATATCTGAAATGAATACATTCCCAGAACGTGACCGGCTACCTTGCATGATAAAGATGAACCCTCACCGTCAACTGGATCCTTTATCCAGTACAGACTAGCTTACAACCAGACACGAGTCAGTGGGAAACCCAAAATGATCTTACCTCATACTCAGACTCAGTGTCTGGAGTCTTGGGGGATGTCTTGTCTTCTCCTTCGATGGCGACAGGCTCTGGGGTCGTGGCCACAGTGGGGGAAGCTGGGTCAGTAGGCTGTTGCTGCTGCTGAGGTGGCTGCTGATGTTGCAGTTGTTGCTGTTGCTGTGGCAGCACCAGCGGTGATTGCTGTTGATACTGAGGCTGTGACTGAGACTTAGTGTGTGGCTGCGGCTGCAGCTGCTGCTGCGGCTGCTGCTGCTGCTTTGAAGGCTGTGGGTGTTTGATTATTGAGACCTCTTCATTCCGGGTCTCTGTTTCATTATCCTCGTGATCCTTCATCGCGTTCATTGCTGACATTTGTTTGGCCTTTTTCTCTGCCTGAAACAAAGCCAAGTGATAACAGAGATGAGGACATGATGCGTGCAGTCACTGAGTTTAAGTAAGTTTAAGCTAGATATCAAGATATCAGGAATTTACACTATTAGAGGATTTAAAAAAATATAATTTACAAAAAATATGTATAAATGTGACCAAATCAGACATAGCTGTTTGTATATTAATACAAACAGCTGAAGAATAACTGTGAAAAAAGAAGAAAAAGAAGCCACTTGTGATGAAGCTAACCAGTAAGAGCACAAAGCTGCACTTTCTGGATTGGCCAGTTGAGGCTGGCTCCAACAGCAACTCAATAACCATACCCTCCCATGTTAAAACATGGTTTTGGTATTTATAGAAAAATTACTGCCCTCACACCAGCTGTGCAGGATCTGATTTGTTAACACCTCCGTTTTAAATATTATTAAGCCTTAAAATTACAGGTGGACGGAGCTGTAACAGCTAGCTATGTTCCAGACTTCATCTGCATCTCTCATTTTGTGTCTTTTCATGCAACTTTGTAGGGGTGGGCGGTATGAACGGTATACGGTAGAAACGATATGAATTTGGCCAGCAGTAGATTTTTACTATACCGCTCTACCGCAATAGCGCATGTTGATGGTGTCATTATCAAGCTGCGCTTGGTTGCAGCGGCTGCAAACAACATCATCTAACATTGGGTAGGATGTTTTTTCAGGTAGGATGGATTCCCAGAACACCGGGCATAGCAGTAATAGTAATAGCAAAGAGACAAAGCACTTCTGGAATATGAGGAAAGTCAAAAACTGCGCTTCCTCCACTTCCCTACCATTGATTCATTAATGCCGAATTCTCTCGCAGCTGCTCTATTCCCATGTTGTTGCTGTATATTAATCACTAACCTCGTATTGTGGATGGATTATCTTAGTTGTACTCCTGACTGAAGTTTGGTCCGTTTATAGCATCCTGCTATGCAATTGCATTTGTCCCTAACCAGCAGTTATGCTAACGTAGCTGTTTTGCTAGCGATCACGTAGGACATTATTATATACCAGCTAGTCCAACTTCAGTAACCCTACAAACGTCACTGCTTAGTTTTCTGTCTTCATTTATGTTGGAAGTGATAGCAGAGCTGTACGTTTAAATTACTTCAGATATCTCTCAGTCAGAACATGGCATGTCATGTTTAGGTGGAAACCAGCGAGCTAACTTCCTGCTAACTTCTAACTCCGTTGAATTTAATGAATTCTGTTTTCATGGATGCCTGGATGTTAAACTTAATTGTTACAACTGGTAAAGCAGCAACGCTGATCATTTTATTAAAGATGAAATAATTTAGACAGTTTTTAACTGTCAGTAATGCCGCAGTGTTCCTTTGACTTTGGGACCTGAAGCAGATGGAGTTTTGGACCCACATTACCAGGCTCCTGACTACGGTAGCCGTAATGCTCCGAGGCGGTGTGGCTTCATAGCTTACCAAAGTCGTACTAAAACATTTTTGACAGATTCTTGAGCGCCGTGTACCACATAAAATCTGTTTGAGGTCAGTAAGCACAACCAGAATTCATACATAAGGCACACTGTCGATTTTTGAGAAAATTAAAGGATTTTAAGTGTGCCTTATACTTTGTAAAATACGTTATACAGAAGAAAAGAATATATCGCAATATATATCGTTACCGCACATGCTTCAAATTATACCATGATATGGATTTTAGGCCATATCTCCCAGCCCTACAACTGTGTGACAAATACTGACTTGCTGTGCAAATAATTGTACCTTTTCAAAAATTCTGAGCATCAGTTTTGGTGAGTGATACTTTGTTTATATGTTACTTGGCGCTAATTAGCAGCTGTCTTTTTCAGCATGGTAGCACTAGCTAATAACTTAACTAATACCCCACCAACTTGTCAAGATATGTAATGAAGCACAGGAAACCCAGGTACTTGCAAAAAAAAAAAAAATCAGCCAAGCAATGATGAAACATCAAGATTTCAAATATTTGCTGTCTTAACTTCATTTACTACAATATTTCTCAAAACGCTGTGAAAAATCTAGCTTATTTGAACCAAATCCTCATATAACATACCTCTTGGCTATCAGAGCAGAAACCCCCACGCTTTGCAGCTAAACATGGGTGTGTGACCCTTTAGCCTGATAACACTGTGTGGTTTGTGTTTGATGGACAACCTACTGAAGTGTTAAACTGAAGCTTAATCATTTACCAACGTCCTTTAAGTGAGTATTTATCAATTTGCAACATTCTTAAACCACAAAAATAGGCACAGTTTGACATTTTCAAGTTAAAAAATTAATTGAAAATAAACAAAGGTAGATAAATGATGTGTAACCTGTGCCTCACTTCTAGGCTGAGCTACTGTAATTCGTTATAATCAGGTTGCTTTAAAAACTCCTTGAAGAGCCTTCAGTTGATCCTGAACGCTGCAAGGGATGGATCAGGTGACACTGAACCCTTCTTTAGTAATGCTGCAACAGGCTTAGGCTGCTAGGGGGGGCTTCCTGTTGCTCATTCAGTCTGTTTTCACTACCTCTGTTAATACATCACTAAATCACATTTAATCTTTATTAATTATTAAATATCTCTCCCATCGTGAATCTTTTGTCCTGTCTTCCTCCTGTCATGCCCAACCGGTCACAGCAGATGGCTGCCCCTTCCTGATCCTGCTTGTGGTAAAGGTTTCCTCATGTTAGAAGAGTGTATTTCCTTCCTACTGTCACAAAGTGCTTGCTTATAGGGGGTGGTGTGATGTTTCTTTTTGTTTTTTGTTGGGGTTTTTTTTGGGGGGGGGGGGTCTTACTAACCTCAAGGAAATATAGACGCAATATATCAAAGAAGTTAAAAAAAAAAAAAGTAAAACTGCCAACAACTTCTATGGATACAGCTTTTTACTCACAAGGGTAACAATTTGTTACGCAGCCCAGTCTTCCATAAATCTGGTCATGCATGAAATGCTTCCCTCAGATATAGATATAGCTGTACAGAGGCTGATGGATTTGAAGCTATTTAGCTATAGAACATAAGAGGCACGCCTCATTTCTGCTGTGTAAATGCAGAATGGTAGCCTTTGCAAACGCGTCTTTATCTCTGCGTATGAGACCTATTCATCAGCAGCACTGAATACAATAACTCTATAGTGTACAGACCTGCAGTGTATCGTTCACTTGGTTTGTGGTACCTGACACTGAACCGCTAGGTCGATCAGAGAGGACGAGACACAGCCGGGACTTAAGCCTCTCACAGCAAATCCCCAACAGCTGCACTCATTCTGATGTCTCTCTCTCTCTCTCTCTCTCAAACACACACCCAGTAGGGCTGTACTGCGAACACGTGCTAACTTTCTTCTTCCTTTCTTTCTTTTCCTTTGTCACACACAGAATATATGCAGTACCATATGTAAACACGTGCTGGTCATACTATAGGCTCCACGTGAGAGCAGTGCTGCACAGCTGTGCTTACTTTTGCTCAAGTGTTTCTCAGGTTCTCATATCTCACTCAGAGGCTCTGTGGGAAGAGGAGGAAAAAAAGTCAAACAGCAGAGAGGCTGAGAGAGAGTATAGCACAACGCTCCGTCCTCTCCCCCAGTGTGACTAGTAAACAATAGCGCCTTTAAGGGGAGGTAGTGCCGAGCATGGGGAGGGGTGTCGGCGCAGAAGAGTAGAAACATGTGCTCTTCAATCAAGAGGCTCTGCTGTGGTTTATAAATATCTGTACTGTAGTGCGGGATGGATGGTTCAAAGCCCTCGGCCATATGTGTTAGGCCTCTTGGCTCCAGTACAAGAACACTGAAGTTAGTGTTCGAGAGCCCTGCGTGAATGTGCGGTTCCAGTTGGTAAAATACAAAAACTACCAAATGCCAGTTAAGCTGACATAGTTTGCGGTGGAATAATCCGTGTTGTTATGGGCAAGTGAGGAGGGCAGTCACTGGTGTAGCTGTGACGAAATGAGCTGACTTAAGACTAACTGGAAGGGGGGTTTAATGAATTAAACTGGCACAGTGAGTTTCTTCATATTTGTTGACTGGTAATTGCAGGTATACAGAGTTATCTGTAAAAGCCAATGAAGCACCTTTTTCCTGCATTCGTTTTTGTGTTTTTAGGACTCGGCTGTCTCCATGACTCCTTCTCCTCGGAGCCAATGAGAAAGTGACGCTGAAAATGCCAGTGGGGGGAGGAGAGAAAGTACAGTGGCTATAAGAACCAGATATTTGTCTTGCCCCCTTTTGGGGGCCTCACAGTGTGTGTGCAGCTCCACCAGCAAGACAGGCCCTCAGAGTCTAAAGGGGAAAATACGAAAGGAGGTAGCAGAGACACAATGCGGTCTTTATCACTTACACACGCCTGCCCGTCACTGACAGCTTAGAAATACCAGATACCAGAAATACCATATATCCGCTGTCACGCCGTGCTGAACAACAATACCAAAAATGACAGCAGACATACTGTAGTTGTAAAAACACTGCAAAATAAATGTGCTGAAAACAACTACACAATCCCCCTTCCCCCGCCCTCCAAAAAACTATGTTAAATGTTCTAAAGTATCATGCAAGACTAAGCTTCCAGTGATCGTGGACTTTGTTATGAGCAGAGAGAAAACAGAAGCTCTGCAGGCCCCTGGCAGACTGTGGAGACATGTTGGGCGCACAATAAGGGATAATCAGACTTAGAGGCTGTGCTGCATGATACCCTGAGGGCTCAAGGGGTGACAGAGTGCACTGCAACGGAGGAAGAAAAAAAAGAGAAGTGATATTGGTCTCTGGGGTGTGCAGATGATACTTTACTATCAAATCTGGCAGCACTTGTTAACAAAAAGGTCACTTTTACTGCATAGCTGCAGTCAGCAACTGTCTATTATATGGTTATTAACTTTACAAGTTATAGACGTCTCAGTATTTACGGGTCAAAGATTTAAAAGTGCAGTTGCTGAGATGAAACAATATTAAAAATAATATGATCCAGCTACAAAGAGAAAATCAAATCTGATTACAGAGAGAAGCGTGTTAAAACTTCAAGAAAAAATGCCATTTAGTCAAAACAATCAGGTATCCTAAACATTAGATGAAATACACTGTCACAAAAATTACACTGAGCCTTTGAAACAACACAAAAGAGTGTGACCTTTGAATGCAGTAGTCTGTCATGCGCAACAGGCAGGGCAGGCACAGCGGGGACTCATTTGTGTGACTGTGTGATGGATAATGCAGTGAGATGTCTTTTCAGTGCAAAGACCTAAGCTTATCTGCTGAGCAGAACTGCAGGAAAATAATAAAAACTAAAGCCACAACAGGTGTAGTTAACTCCAAATGGAGAATAATCTGATCCTAAGCTTTGAAAAAGCTTTTAGCGTGGAAATACTTTGCAAAAATGCACAAATGTCAGGTTCAGCAGCTACTGCTTTCATTAGGCTGTTTTTAGCACTGATCCCTACAACACGAGTGTCCTCGGAAGAGGGGGTGCGGGGGGTCACATTGCCCAGAAAATACGTTTTAAAAAAGGCCATCTGTTTCTCATTGTATTACATCCCTTTAAGAGATAATTAGGAATTTTACAGAGCTACCCATGAATACATAAATCAACTTCTCCATTAATCCACAACTAGAGTTGTTAACAAAAAAAGCCACTTAAAATATTTCTAAGGGATTGAGTTTTTACAGTAATCTATGTTAGGAGTCAAACAGAACAAAGTGCACAAAGATAGGAAGAAAAGGGCTTTGAGGCCTACACAACAACTTCACTTCACACTTTTTCTAGGTGCATGTTATGTAAGGTGAAGGATACCGGCACTGAGGAAATAAAAAACAAACATTTTTTTCAAAAGTTAAATATACTTCACCTCTAAAAACAATGCTATTCTAACATTTCTAGCTGCTGCTCTGAAGCAGGAAATAGTTTGAGCAAGTATTCAACCCACGGGAAAAAGTTTTTTTTCATGCCAATCAACTTTTTCCCAAACACGGCTAAAGCTCCCTGCTCCCTCTTCCTTTTTAAAGAGACGTTTCCCTTTAAGCCGTGCAGAGCAGATGGTCCACAACAATTCTCGTGGAAATACCTGAAGTCAGCATATTCCCCTCGCTGTAAGCAGGCTAATCAGACATGCACACTATCCCCCTGTGTTATCAAACAAACAATGCAGTGCACATACCCATACACGCCAGCGTGCAACCCTCATAATCCAGTGTGGGGCTGAAGTTTTTTTTCCACCCCCACTCTTGGCGTAGGAGAGATCGCTTAAAAAAAGAAAGCATGAACATTTCTTTGTCTGGGAATTCAGGGTCAGGTGATTGCCGACAGGAACGCTGGTTGGCTAGAGAGGACTTGCAAAGTTTTGGCAAGGAGCCAAGAGGCTCTCTTGCAAGCAGGGTTGGAAATTTGCTGCAAACCTCATCTTCACCCTCATATCCATAGCACAGAGTTCATTTCCATAGCTGGGGGAGGGGTCCTTGGAAGAATGGAGCAGGGAAAAGGAGAGGGAGAGACCGAGAAGTCCACTGTAACACAGGGCAAATGAAACAAACAGGGATCCTGGAGAAAGTGCAAGACAGCCTTTCAACAACATATGGCCCCTGTTGCAGCAGAATGCAACAGCAAAGATCTTTGTAGCAAGAGCTACGGGATATGAATCATATCAAGAAAGGGCTTTTATGTCAAAACAAATCACCCTTTTATGCAAATGAGTTCAAAGCTTGCAAAAAGCCAGATAAGAAAAGGATGGGGAAGGGGGGGGGGGAGCAGGTACATTCAAAATTTGCATCTTGCAAATCCCCGTAAATCCCTGTCTTGTACAGCTACTTCTTCAAGAGTATCCACCTCTGTTTGGAAAATGTGAACTACCCACTTTGTATTTTATGACATTTCACTCGTTGAACTAATTTGGCAATATTTTCTCTCTGGAGACACTTTTACGGTCCCGAGGAGAGCAGAGGGAGAAGCGAGCAGCAGAAGAAATGGAAGACTCCCCATTATGTAACAGATGAAGGTAGGTGCCATCACATTACTATGAGGATTAAGTAAGCAATGTGGAGAATTTTACAATGATGAAGGATGATCTATCATCATTCACAGATGATAAATGTTCTAAAAAGAAAAATCAAGGATAAATATTTGCCAGAAGATAAAAGAGCAAGCTGTGTGATTGTTCTGAGTGTAGTTAATGGATATAAAATATTGTTTGAAGTGTGTTAACAGGTAGCACAGAGGTCTTCATAAAACCTGCGTAAAAATCCCCTCCTTTATTTGGAAGTGGCCACTGGTTCTGGCAAAAATAAGAAAAAAAGGAAGGCCAACTGTACCACAATGCAACATCATCCAACAGTAAAATTAGACAAGTGGAAATTCCTGGTTTGCAAATGCTGTTTGATTCAGCAAGAGTACTATCAGGGACCATAAAAACAGATCATATTTCTCCTATTTCAGCTTCTCTTTATTGGCTTCCTTCTAAATCCAGGAATGACTTTGAAATCCTTATTCTGACAAAGTCCTGAATCATCAGCCTCCAACATATTTTTTTGTATTAGAGCAGTTCACTCTCAGAGTGTAGACTAAAAGTAGAATGGGAGGCAGACCCTTCAGCTTTCAGGCACTTCACCTGTGGAACCTCCCAGTTTGCATTTGGTAAACAAGCATGCTCTCTAACTATCATATTTGATAAAGCTTAGAATTAGCGCTGTACTCGGTGACCCTGGACCTTCCCTTAATCCCCTAGAGACTGAATGGCGACCGCCTGGTCAGAAAAAATATATATGTAATTAGTCAAAAAGATGATGACATGCAAAAAATTTTCTTACAACTGCTTTGGTTGCTAGTATTTCGCTGCAGTCGCCCATACAGAAGAGGTCAGCTTGTCTAAAAGCACTCCAACTACATGCTAAACCATAGGGAGTCTGTGAAGAGTGGAATGCAAACAATAAAAAGGAAACCATTTATTTTCACAGTAAAAGTTGCATCTTTTGAAGTGTGTTGGTTTCAGCAAAAAGGGACAACTTTTACTTGAATAGCAAAAGTTCTACTTTTGCACTTTGCAAAAGTAGAACTTTTTCAAGTTTTGCAACCACATGTTTGCAAATCCATGCAACCACAGCCACAGAAATCTGCTGCTGAACAAACCAATTAGGTTTTTGATGCAGCACCTTCTTTGCATCCAATCTCACCCAGTAGCAGCCAGCAACCTCGAGGAACCACTCAGCAACCTGTCAGGGCATACACATTTTTCTCTACCGACTGGAGATTGGCAGGGGGTTGCCAACCTGTCTGAAGACCTGTGCGACTGAGGCCTTAGTTATGCTGCTACCAACTGAAGCTGCTGGGGGACTTCCCATGATGCACTGAGTGCTTCTTTTCGACTCATGATGCATTTACATGCCACTATAAAATCTACTTTCGGCAGCCCCATTATTCAATAGGGATTGCTACAGCTGGTTGCTCAGTATGTTTGATTTGGCAATACTGTCAGGGGGGCTTTACTTTAAAATACAAAACACCTTGAGGCGATTGTTGTTATGATTTAGTGCTACATATAGCTATATATACAAATTAAATTTACTCTGCAACTGTTGGGTTGAAAGATGAAATGATTGCTACTGTGATTACGTTTCAAAGCAGTAAAGTCGGCTGGTGTTTGTCCAACAGAGGAACTCTGACTTTGTCTATAATACGTTCTGCAGTACAAATAGCAAAGTACACAGCACAGCTGCAGATGGTGGGCAGAGTCAAGCAGTGTCTTCACATCAAGTTGTTAACAACCTTACAAATACATTGCTAGAATTTTTTTAAGTGCATCTATAATACACTACTTTTTTCTATTTGACTGAATACACAGGAAGAAAATGGGTTAATATGCTGATAATTACTTTTTTTACTCCTGAATCCTTTCCCATTAAATTATGAACCCGTGCCATATATAAGCATCCGCGAAAGCTTTGAAAATACTACTCTTACAAGATCATCCTCACACTGGACTTCTTTAATTTTTAAACACCATTTCTTAAATCTAAACTTAGTCTGATCTAGCCAATTAAAAGTACATTCGATATTAACAAAGACAGAGGGAGAATCTGTCCTTAGGAGACTGCATTGGCTGGCTCAGCTTCAACACACCAAAAGCAGTCAGAATGATGCAAATCGAAATGTAACACATTTTCATCCAGGAGGCATGAATCATATCAACACACCAAACGAATGCTATTTACACAGCTGTGTGTGATTTCTTCTCTGCAAATGCAAGACACAAGAACTAAGCCAGGAGACACAGGAGCCTACTGAGCCAGAAAGGCCTGGAAATCCACTGAAATAAATGGTACCTTCATGAGATATCAAATGACCCATCAAATACACTTGGCAGAGCATGAATGCACTACGAGCTCTGTCTTTTACCCTGGCGGCTTTAGTCAACGCCTGTCACTCATCCTGCCGTCTGTGGTGGCTGGGACAGAGCTGGGGTACTCACCTCCATCTTCCACTTGGCCAGCAACTCCTCTCTGGTCCTCTTGCTAATGTAATAAGGGTCACCAGCCTGGAAGGTTATTCTGGGCATGGGCCTCTGACGAAGGCTGATCTCCCAACCAACTCCCCCTCGCAGCCTGCCTCGACCTCCCTGTTTAAGGCGTTAAAAAAAAAAGTTAGCTATTTGTTTTTGATTCTTCTTCTGAGAGTTTCTGTCATAAGGAAGCATCCAGATTTGTAGTAAAATGACTGATCTGTCGCTACAACCTGCAAATTAACAATTTAGGTAACAACTGGGTAATAATAAACTTAAGATGGGGTTAACTACATTGCTAAAAATATGATGTCTCGCATGCTGGTGATTGGTCAGGCAGGAAGAAATGATGTCACCATGTCTAACAGACTCAAGGCCAACAATACCGACTTATACAACAAGCTCCCAAGTGTATTTGATATTTCAAATTTATACACCATCAGGTACCATTTCTTTCATAAGTCCAAAGGCAAGAAAACGAATAGCCTCCACTTGTGTAATGGTGCTGATACAGTTTAGGCTTCTTTGCTCCATTTATGGGAAGGCATGTGGCAAAAGTTTAATGAGTAAGTTTAAAGGAATAGCTTCTCATTTTTGCCATGTTCAGTTCAGAACCCAACCGGTTTGACTTCTGGTTTGACACGAGCAAGGTAATTCACCCACTTCAATAAATGAAGCTACACTTCTGCAACGTGGGACAGTCACCTTAGCTACATTAACCAAAGAATAAAGACACAACAGGACAGAAATCTTACCTCAGTCTTTACCGCATCACTCCCATCCTCCTCCTTGTGCTCCACATCTAGAGAGAAGACAGTGACACAATGGATGGCCTGAATCATTCATAAGAGAGAGGGAGCTGGCATCGGCTTTCGCTGTATCAATGTTGAGCTTCAGTGAGCTCTCGTCCATCACTGAGCCATATTATACATATATTAATCTGACCCCCATAAATGACGTGTTTGATCAAATTAAAGTCAAGTTAATAAACTGCTGAAAGATACCATAGCCACTCCGAACATTCGGAGGGCCTGCCCAAATTATGATGAAGATGGAGGGTGGCCAGGATTACTTGCAAATGTTGTGTTTCTGACCTGATATCCCCCCTTCATGAGAAACACAGCTGGCTGCCATTAACATGGCCCCTCCCTAACTACTGAGAGTGAGTTTTGAAGGCAACAGTACACTGCTTCACGTCTGTGACTCTGTATATAATCTCCCCGCCAATCTCCAAAGCCTGAAATGGATCGACACAGGATTCTCATTTCCCTGCAGTTGTCTTGTGTAGATGGAGATGTATGTAGTGAGGAGACACAATAGCCAGTGCTTGTCAACATTATTTTGGAAGGAAAAAAACTGCCTCCTATTTTGTGTATTAAAGCTGAGGAGTGAATAATTTACTTTGTACCTTAGCTGAGTACAATTTTGTCAAAGCTAAGTTTGGGCATTCAAAGATCACAGACTTCACAGCTAACAGGAGGGTTTCACCTCACAGTTCATTCAGTAGGAGTTTTTATTTTAATTTTATTTTTTTCTTAGTTTTAAAAGATTTATTTTCACATTTGGAACTGTTTTAATAAACCCCACTGAATCAATTTAATGGAAAAATAAAAAAGAATAAAAAGAAAACCTGACAGCTGAGGCCAGCTGGCTACAGTCCAAATGACATCTTAAATTATCCAAAAGATAACTGCAGTGTCATATCTTTGTCCACACATATAAACACACACACCTACACGCACACACGCACACTTACACAGTTACCTGCACACACCTGTTTAATAGACTTCTATTTGATACGCCTTTCCAAGCCTATCTTTAGTTTTCCATTTTAAATATATTGTTTGGGTTTTTTTTATTCCTTTCCACACTACACTCTTCATGATGGAGTCAGGATAACAGCTGGGGGGGACACTTCATACAAATACGCTGCTGCTGCCACAACTCAACTATTTTTCCTTCTTGGTTGTCCCAGTCAATTGGTTTAGCCCATTTTAAAATCCACTGATACCATTTAGACACATCACTTCATGATGCATTCCTGCTGGCTGGTTGGAAGACATTAAAGAGGTTGAAGCTCCAGTGCTTACTTGACCAATACGTAATGAAGTACCACAGGTTTTCCTGGATTGTCAACCTGTCTAAAACTACTGCTTATCTCCACAGACCTTGGAAGTAGGTGAAGCTGTGCTAGAAATGTCCTAAATATTAGACACTGTGAGAATTTTTTTGTCCCAGATAATCTTCGGTTGCAGGACTTCTACGGCGGCCAACATTGAACGCCTCTCGCTGTACAACACAAGAGCACCGTTTTGGGATTTCCATTATCTTGGACACCCCAAAATTGCAAGCTGGCTTTAACACTGCCAACACTATAGAGAAAAAATCCCTCATGCAACCATGGCGATGAGATAAAATGAGTATCACCAGTTTTGATATAATATTTCTGAGGGACTTCCTACAGATTATTAGTACGGTTTACTAGACTACATTCATGCAGCAGTTAAAAATGTCTGATTGCCACTGTACAGCTTTTAGAATATGATATCACACATTAAATTATACAACAGCACAAAAGTAGTTCAAATGTAAGTAGTAGGTCAAACTAGAGCAGGGCGATATGACCAAAAATATTTATCGCGATATACATTTGAAAATTTGTGATAACGATATAATTGACACTAGACAAAATACTTTACAACTCCACAACTTTATTAGTGCAAAAAAAATCCCATCAATGTATTTTTACTTAAACAAGCAGCTGTTTTTATGAGCATTAAAGTTATATAAAAATTTAACAGTGCAAATGCAAATTCCTTGCTGACAGTTTAACCAAAAGGCATTTCCAGTGTAAATTGGCCTCAGCATAACCATGTATAATATCCATAAAACTTAAAAAGAGGTTAAACACACACAATACAATAATATTATGTTGAAGCACAGTACGTATCACTCTGCGAGGCTCCTGCCTACAATAGCCGTAATGCTCCGACAATCGATCAAGCAGTCCGGGTTCGTAGGTTAGCAAAGTCGTATTAAAATATTTGACAGATTTTCGAGCGCCGTGTACGACATAAAATCATTTCGAGGTCAGTAAACACAACCAGAATTCATACATAAGGCACACGGGATTATAAGGGGCACTGTCGATTTTCAGAAAAATCAAAGGATTGATTTTAAGTGTGCTGTATTTTCCAAAAGACACGGTAATAACGACGGCCTCTAGCATGCTCTACCAAAAATAGTGCTTTGTTGTGTGTCTGACAGACGAAAGCTAAACCATTTCCACACCACTGAAGTTGCAGCATTTTTACAAACCAATTCTGGTTCATCCGTTTCATTCAACGACCCGCTTTCGCCCTTCTCATTCTCCGCCATGCTTTTTCCGCCATGTGCGTATGAAAAGAAAGGCACTACGCATGTGCGTTTTACCCATATTCTATCGCGAAATTTCATTTTCTTATCGTTGCCCAACATTATAACGGTATTACCGTAAACGGTATGATATGGCCCAGCCTTAGGTCAAACTATAACCAGCTACAGTAATAATATAGTAATAAGAATCTTTGTAAACAAGCAAGCGTTCAAGAATTTTGAGCAATATTTAGATTTTAAGTGGATGAGTCAATCTAACAACTATAGTCCTTCATTTATAAGCAAAAAGACAACTAATCATGGATATGTGTGGGTTTAAGTGGGCAGAAACTCAGTGTAAGAAGCTAAATTTTTTCAGGGTGCTATTCTTGCCAAGAAATGAGGAGATATTCATATAAGAAAAGCTCTAACCGCTGTATTATGGCATTTTGATCCAAAAATGCAAACCTCTCAACATTACTACTGGAAAATTCTACTCTTCTTTTTAAAAATCTGTAAAAACATTCACGCAATTACATGAAATCATCATGCTTTACCCACCGCTGATATATTATTACTGCTCAAGACGCTAAAGAGTACCAGCAAGTCCAGTGTTTTGCACAGGAAAGAGTGCCTAACTGTACAGAGGAAGTTGCGAAACCGTAAGTGAGAGGTACAGCAGCGGGGTAAAGCTGTCAAAAATGGCACTGAAAATATTTGCTGAAACGTGCACTGAAACCGCAGTCTAATAAAAATGCTTCAAACACAGTAAAAGCTCCAGTTGGGATTTCCCATTAACTTGGCCATGATTTAATGTCTGGGGGTGCACACCAACAACGGCATGTTATTCATTCTTAAAAGGCATTGTTTGCCTGTGTTCAGCGGAGCAGCGAGAGGTTAGCCTGCGAGCATGGATATCACCCAACTGAAACGCTAGCCTGGCAGCAGGGATTCATGATTTATGAAAAGTTTTTCTGCCACAGTGGCTGCAGAAACATTGATAAGCAAGCCAAAATCAGCTTCATCACAGAAGCTCAAACCAGAAGCTCGTGCATTACTTTCACTATGTTTAATCTGAATGAAGGCACGTGTTTTGAAAAGGGCCCTGGCTCAGTGATATTACACCGGGGCAGCATACACACAACATTGAGGCAGCTGTGGCCTGAATTGGCATGATGGCACAGCCAGAGTACACATAACTAGCTGCTGTTTTAAAGCCCAAACACTATCATAACACTCGAGTCCTAAGAGGTTAAGGACAACTTTTGATGGCGTGTTTTCTGCACAGGATTGTTAGTGAAGTGCCCTGCAAACCTGTCCAAACAATAGTCCGCTCTCTTAGCAGCCTCTTCAAGTTGGTTCCATGTGTGGCTGAACTTGCTGCACCACCACCACCACCCCCCCACACACACACCCTGACCCCACCCCTCTCTACTGGTCTCCTTGTCCTCATCGGGAATAAGTGACTATATAACAAATCGGTGAGGCATGCACACTGCCAAGGTCACTGGGTTTGCATGAGGAGCTGGCTAATGTTGCCCACAGAGAGTATACTTTGCCAGTTTGAGTGGGTTCCAGCTCTAGTATTGCTGGAGCTCAGTTCAACTCCTGCTGGAGCTAAAGTCCTTCCTGTACCCTCCAGATGGATAACAGAAACCCTGTTTAGCTGACTATTGATCGACCGCAGTGCCTCCCACCAAGGTCTCTCCACTCTAAAAAGGATATACCAACACATTTTAAATGTTTAGTTAAAACCTTAATAAGCCCCCTGCATGGATTGTTTTGGGATTTTTTTGCAGTCTGATATGCTGTTGAGTATAATGCAATAAGGTAAATGTTAACATCATACATGCGCATGCACGAGTGTTTGCATAACGCCTTGCTGCTTTCACATTTCTGTAAAATGTCACCATCCTTTCTCCATGTTGATTTAAAAAAAAATCTTAAAATCTCAAGCAAACTTTCTGCTGTATCATCCCACATAGCTGCTGGTGAACACCATGATGCAGCCATGTCACTAACATCTGCTGCAGATTTTGAAGGACTTGCAGAGTGCTTGCAAACCTCTACTCTGAGTATCTGATTGTGAAGGTTGTTTGTTTGACTTTGTGGCTAACGGTGCTTTATCACACTACCTAGTTCCTCTGTCTGACAAACTGGTCTGACATGTCGACAACTGGTCTTATCTTGTGAGAGAAACTTTGCTGAGACCTTTCATTTCTGTTACACAGCTAAAGTGGAAAGGAATGCTTATAGGTTGTTTCCTGCAAACTCCCACAATTCACTCTAGATTATCACGGCACAGGGCTCATTAAAAGTGGTTATCGTGGAAAAGAGTGCTGACAACCCTTTCAAAATTTTAGAGATTAGGTCATTCTTTATGTGGTCTTAATGTTTGAAAAATAATTACAAACACATTTGTCACTGAAACACTGGGAATTTACAAAGCTGCTGTTAATTTTCTGAATTAGCATGCTCCTATATTAGACTAAAGTTGTAAACAGTGCTTTAATGCTTTAATGTTGCACTTTCCACTGGTTTCAAATCAGTGTCCTCAAAAAAGACACATTCTTTGAATAGAGGCACGAGTAACACTTTTTCTGACAGTAATATTAGCCTTTTGACAGACTGGTCAAGTGCTTTTCAATAGTTTTAACTTCATGCAGTCCCTAATAGTATACTCCCTAATAGTTTTCACTTCATACAGTCTACTTCTAAGGCTTCTCCTCACTGTAAAAATAAAAAAAGATGCGGTGCATTGATTAGCGCTGTCACCTCACAGCAAGAAGGCCCTGGGTGTGAATCCCAGCTGGGACCTTTCTGTGTCAAGTTTACACATTCAGGTTTAACCGGTAATACTAAATCAGCTGTGGATGTGAGTGTAAATGGTTGTCCGTCTCTGGGTCTCTTCCACAGTGTTTTTTATCCTGTCTTTTGTCCAGGTCACAGCAGACAGCTGCCCCTCCCTGAGCCTGGTACCCCTGGAGTTGTTTTCCTGTTAAAAGGGAGTTTTTCCTTACCACTGTTGCCAAGTGCTTGCTCATAGGGGGTCATCTAATTGTTGGGGTTTGCTCTCTATTATTCTAAGGTCTTTACCTTGCAATATAAGGCGCCTTAAAGCAACTGTTGTGATTTGGCACTATATAAAAAACTCAGTGGAATTAAATTGTCTCACTGTGTTAGCCCTGTACCAAATTGGCAGCCCGTCCACGGTGTACCTTGGCTCTCACCCTATGACAGCTGGGATAGGCTAGTTCTCCCCACGACCCTGAATCAAATAAGCGGAAGAAAATGGTTGGCTCAAAACACTTTCATGATTTATCAGAGAATTACCATCATTAAGGTAGAAATGTGGAAATCAGATTTCCATGCCATCTGCGTCCCATGCTAATGGTGAGCGGCACTGGACTGAGCTTTAAGAAATCTGACCCTTTTTCACCTGCAGCCAATATGCATATTCCTGCCTTTTGCTTGGAAGTGAAGTAACAGATCCTAGAAGCACAGATCAGGTGTATGCAGAGTGCAGACTCAGTTTGTAAAGAGTTCTGGGCACAAAGCCATCCACCTGGCAGGACCCCCGACAGGGAGGTGGCCACAACAGAGACCTGCCAGCTCCCAACAGAGGCCCGTTGCCAGGAGAGAACTTGCTCCTCCCCTCGATTTATTTATTGCACTCATCAAGGTCATAGCCAGTGTGTCTGCCGACTGAGAGCGGAGCAGGAGAGGCACGTGGCTGAGGGAGAGATAGGACAAAAAATGGAGTGCATGTGTGCTGTGATGGGTGTGTTGGGGGGGCTAAGTGATATGGTTAATCTCCATCTTGGCCTAAAACCTACCTGTCAGCAGTATTTTCTCACAACAATGCCCCACTGATTTACATCGCTTTACATGGTTGTTTTATCTCCTGGTGCACTGCGACTGGTGCTGATTGAGTCCAACAGAACAAAAATCTGATCTATACAAAATAATTATATTTGCCCTAATTATTTTGTCAAATTATTTCCTGAAAAATAAATATTTGAGGCATTCTTCAGTACGACATTTCCTTTTTGTCCTAATTTTCTTGCATCCCTCTATTATAAACGATTTAATCCCGCTAATTTTAACTGTTAATGTGGCCATATTTTCAAAATGAACATGAGTAGAGTAATAAATTACATGCACTAATCATTTTGTCTGTTACGTTGTACAAAGTCCAATAAATGCAGCGAACATTCGCATTCGAGAAGCTGGCAGCAGAAACTACTTGTGCATGGAGAAATTATTAGAAAAACTGAACAGACAGATTAATAAATAATTGCTTCTTTAATCTAAAACTGCACACTGGGAGCAGAGCCTGTTCTTGTCTTATTAAAAAGTTAAACATCTGGGCATTTTCCCTAAATTTTTAATTAAGTGTTGTCTTCAAGATTAGTTTGTGAATTCATACTGTCAGAGCTGCTGGTACATGTAGTCTGCGTTTTGATGTTTTAATGAACTGCTGGATGAGTCGAAACCTTTGGGGTAAATTAAATTTGTATTCTTTTATATCCTGCTAAAACGGCACATTGTAATTAACTTAGAGGATAGCATAATAAATGTAAAGTGATCCACTCTTCTTTTCACTACATTATCTGGTAATTATCCCTTTCTTTTTTCATTACATTTGCAATTTCATTTTTGTCATATGGAGCACGCTGAGCTTTTAAATGCCAACTGCTTCTGCATACTGAAAGCATTTGGTAGCCCAAACTGAGGCAAAATAAGCGACATATTGCATGCATAACATTCTGCATACTGTGTCTCACATAAATGTTAACAGTGGAGATCATCATCACCAATTTGCTTTGCAGACTAGTCTGTGCAGCAGCATGAAGGCACCTCTTCGAGCCCAGTGTTACTAATCCTGGCAGCATCAGTCGACCTACTTGGTCTGACATCCATTTACGGTTCATTACTCAACATCTTGTACTTGTCACACGCCCAGGATTTTTTCTTCCTGGAGCCACACAAGACTGATCAAAAGATAATAAACCTCAACTAAAAACTAAAAAAAAAACACAAATGAAAATGGCCAAAATCTTACATTTAGTTGGGTGCTCCAGTTTCCGCCTCCCTCGTTTCTTGCGCGGCGTCATCAGGCAGTCATCATTGGCTTTCTCCAAGTCCTGTTCTTCCCGGCTGGACAGGAATCCGTTCTCTTGAGGATGACTCAAACTCTGCCCCTGAGAGCTGTCCTCCGCACGGCAGGAGGAAGGGTCTCTGGGAATCCCATTCTCGACTTCCCGCTTCTCCTGTTTTGGGAAGCAGGCATCGGGCATCCTGTCTCTGATCCCGCCCATGTCCCCATTGAAGACCTGTGCCATCGCCATAGTGTAGCTGTGGCCTACACTCGCACTGTCTTTAAGAGAGCCACAGCTCTCAACCTGCTGAAAGGAAAAGGGGAGGTTGAAATGTTAACATCCTGATGATCGATCATCCTTAAAGATTCTTACAGCTGTATGCTATAAATTGATGTTTTCAAGTGTACAACAGAGTTGTGCCTCAGCAGTCATGAAATATGACTGGATAGCTGGCTGTGAGATAAACACAACCTTTCTGAATTTACAACAAATCATCCAGTGGATCTGAACGACCCACAATAAAACAGTTGGCACTATCCGTGTCAGGATAAGCACTTTTCAGCGGTGGCTAAATGGCCTTTTTCAAAGAGAATGTGAATGAAAGCATTCATCTCTTTCATATTAGACAAGCCTAATTAAATTTCCTCAGCTCTATCTGGACAGAATCAAACATGTAGCTCAGCCCCCCACGTATTAATCAGTGAATTATGGCAAACTTATAAACTTCAAAGCTGTGCCAGTAAATGTGCTGTACAGCCATTAACTTGCAAGAAGGAAAGGGATTACATTACAGTTCATCAGGTACACTAGTGCACTTTTTGTAGTCATGTATTCATCATTACAGCAGCACAGAAATATGTTGAGAATGTTGGCTGTTTGACAATGGGAAGGCTTTTTCTCCGGCCAGTTTGGAACGCCCAGTCAAGTGTTTCATTCTATAAAGCGGAGTAAATTCAAATAGAGCTGACCTGAAGCTGAAAGTTTCAATGGCAGGAACTCAGTCATCAATCCTTAAATAAAACACCAACTATCTTAGAAGACCTAGAAAAGTCCTAAATGTTTGAAGCAATGTAATAGTGTCTTTGCTACTGCCTAAAAATAGCCCTAAAAACCGAGTTAGTGAGACAGTCCCACTATAGGGTCACTGAGGGGAGAAAGTGGAGTGTGTCTTGTGAGATTAGACTGTCAGCAGTTACGACAGTATCTGAAACTTTTATCTGCAGGTATTTACAGAAGTTTGAGGAAGGGGGAAAGCAATGCCTCAGGAGGCTTGTCTGTCATCGGACGACGTTGAGCAAAGATCCTCTCCAGGAAGGTAAGGATCAAATCCGTAATCTGATTCTTACAGTCGGAATAAGCAAACACAACTTAAATCAAGTTTTAATGTCTGTGTAATGGATGCAATGCAAATTATGAGTGGCAGACATGCGAAAGAAAAAAAAAGCTTCAGTGGAAGTTGCTCTGAATCGTAAAACAAATCTACAGTAAGCCAAAGTCGGTTTCAAAGCATTCTTCAGAGGCCACAGAACTCTAAACGACTTCATCACTGTAGTAACTGAGAACAAATTAACTGTAAACTGAACAATTGCACTCCTACAAAGAACAGCTCTCCAGTAAATCTCTTTGACACGATGAATGAAAACAACCCAGAGCTCAGACATTATTAATATTCTGACTCAGTTTACTACTAGAAAAAGTGGCTACAGTGTGTGTGTGTGTGTGGGGGGGGGTTACGCAAATATCACACACATGCAAAAAAAAAGAAGTAAGCAAAGAGAAAACCCAAAAAACTCATATTCTCAGACACACATGCTAGCAACACACAGAACTCACAGTGAAAGAATTACGCAACAGATTTGTGACATAGTTAACAACATGCGGCCCCTGCTACAGGTCAAAAGTCAAAGTTGGTAAATCAGGCAGCTTAGACAGAGAGAGAGGTTGAAAAAATAAAGACTAATTACCTCAACCAACTTACTGCTACAACACTCACACACCCTCATAGAACTAGGTGCAGTAATAATATGATTATAAAGGTTTCTAAAAATACACATTGAAATTAAAATTAAATGCAGATGTACACCTGAAAATATGAGCTAATAATTCATTACACTGCCTGATAACTTCTTACGTTATTCAATTAACAGCAACTGGAAACTGTTATGCTGCCTTTCTACATGTTATTATCATTGATTGAAGATCTTCTGTTTCTGGAAAGCTAGCTGAACAGGAAATATTATATGTTTATGGGAGTTTTTCTTTATTTTCAGGGGTTTTTTTTAAATACCACTCCAGTGTTTGATCTGTTTAACAGAAAACTAATCATCACATTTAACAGGCAACAGGGCTTTTTTGCAGGCAAGTTTTTGTTTGGATTTTTTATATTTTTAGCCTGAAACTTCAGAAATTCATCAGTTCACGTGAAACTAGTGCAGTGCAGCAATAAAGAAGCTGGGTGCCCTAAAAAAAGAGCTTAGTCATGTTACTTTGTTCAGGCAGGTTTTCTAAAGGATTAGCTCAACATCTTTCCAAGCAAAACCTGTTTATTCATGTTCCTGCCAAGTGCTACGTTCTCATGTCTGTACAATAAGAATTAAGCTATAGCAAGTATTTTATCAAAAAGACTTTACACACCTTATACAAACTTATTCTATACATATGATATAGTCAGTATATAAATGGCTATCTGTGTACAGCTCCTAAGCTATGCTAACATCCTGATGGCTTTAGTTTCATACTCACTTTGTTACCTAGTATATTGATCTTGTCCCTGAACACTTAAAAAGAACGCAAATATATGTAAAGAGCAGAATGAGTGAGTATGTACACAATAAGGACAAAAGTATAGACCTGAAGCAATGGGGCTAAGATTCAAAGATCAAGAGGTTTGACCCAATACTTTCACCCATATACAGTAGTGTGCATTGATAAAATACATACACTTTTGTAGAAAGGACATTTCTGAGAATTTCTCTCCACTGTCTTTGTCCATGTGGGTAAACGCAACATATGAAGAGGGCTAAAGGCTTGTTTACGCTATCCTTTCCAACAATTACCTTCTGTTTTCACTCAGCTTTTGACAGTTTGCATGGAAAACAACATTTTAAAACCAATGTTCCATGTCAGCCTCTTTTCAAAAAAAGTCAAACAAAAAAATTAAAAGAGGCTCTCTGACAGCATTTGAAGTTGGCCAATCTGGCATTTGAGTGACTCTTTTATTCAGAGAATAACAACAACAACTGTGAAACATCTATGTGAGCAGAACGCCTGGTACACATGGTCAATCCCCCACAGCTGTGAAAACACTCAGTGAGGCGCCCCGATTCTGCGTACGGCTTTTCTTAATCAGTTATTGATACCACTCCTCAGCTTCTTTAAATACAGGGGCACAAACCCTCTGGCATATCCCATCCAATCATACATTATCTGTAAATATTTGTCTAATCCTTTTTTCCCTTTTTGGTTTGTTTAATTGCACAGTGAGAGTTAATTAAGATGATTTTCAACAGAAGCTTATGCAAATGCTAACATCTCAGGGAAAGAAAAAATACCCAGAAACATGTTGGCCCTTAGAGTCATTATTAAATCAGAGCTTTTAACTACACAAGGCATCACAAATAGACTGCAAATGGTGTTAGTGTAGTGCATGCATGTATCTTGGAAACAAGGTTCAAGAATATGTCATGTTTATTCATGAGTACAAAGGAGTACACGTTGTGTATTACAGGTTAACAGATTTCTGAAGGCTAAAATAACACTTGTTTTTCTACTGAAACTGCTTATAGGTGCCATGTGCAAAGACAAAACAAGAGCTTTCATTATAAACTGGTACATGCCTCAAATAATGTGGCGTACAGATAAATGATTACTTGACGATGAGGCAAAAACATGGCGAAGGGAAGAATAATATCAAACATTTTTAGATGGGCTTTCCTTACAGGCATTTCCGCCATTATAATCTTTCTGCTTGAATGGAATGATGAGATTCACTCAGTACATCGGGCTTATAAATACCAGTGAATGAAACCGAATATGGCCAGGTGGGATTCACAAGAACAATCATGTTGAAACTGGTCAGATGGTTAAACACATCGTTCTGACGATGCTGGAAAAGGGCTGAATTTTGAAACCAACAGTCTAACAAGCACTTCACGCGAGCTACAGTATGTGAAGGTGAAAAGGCAGCCATCTGTCCTTCTGCCTTCCAGGAGGGTTTCAGTTCAGTAGTTTCAGTTCTGAAACAGCAAACCTTCGGTTGTGGTTGGACAACTTGAACCCATTTTGAGTTCTAAATTTATTTCTTTGCAACTTTTTTTTTTCTTTTGACATTTGACACTGAAGGCAGGAAACAACGCAAGTCAGCGAGGAGGCTGATATGTGACAAAGTGAAGTGGCTGTCTCGCTCAGAGATGAATTACAACAACAGCAACAGTGAACATTTGAGCATTTGGTACATGTGGTCAATTCCCCACGCAGCTGTGAAAGCACTTACTAAGGTGCCTTGATTCGAAGTAGAGTGTTACTATACCAGGTATTAATACTAACTCCAAGCTGCTTTAACCTCCTAGGACCTGGTGTCCACATATGTGGACATCACATTTTGTGTTATTTAGACCAAAATACTCAGTTTTGCTCTACAAGGGCCTGATATCCACTTACGAGGACATTATACTGCTACTGTTCTATCAAAATTTTAAACGAATATCCTCATATGTGGCTCTTATTTTTCTTAAAAACAAAAATAAGTTTTAAAAAAAAATCTGGTAATTCTTTGTTTTTACATTCATCGGGCCCCAATGTGACCAAATATCAAAGAGAAATTAAAAATGCATGCCGTGGAAGAGTTTGGGTCTTAGGAGGTTAAATTTACTTACACAAGCCCTCTGGCACATCATCTGCAAATATTTTTCTAATCCTATTTTTGGGTTTGTTGAATCAGACCTAATCACTGCAAAACAAGTATGCATGCGTGGACAAATGTAATTTGTTTAGACATGTCAACACTCACTGAAAACTGCTTGCGTTTTCTTCCAGGCTTGCTACTTTTAGGTGACTTCTCCTCCATCAGGTCCGAGTCCAGTATTGTTCTCTCACCCTATCAAGAAAAAATGCATGCCACAATTTAGACAAAGTACCTGCAGCTGCTTGGGTAAAGATGCACGTAACACTGAATGATTTAATTAGTGCATTTTTGTGTACAATCAGCTAGATGGCAGTTTCACCTCCACCAAAGATGCAGCACAAGTGATACTAGATCTATAGGAAACAGAGACAACTGCACTACAGTGAAACACTTGAACATTTGGGAGGGCTGGAGCAGGTCCTCCAGTGTCTTTGGTTGAGTGGACAATGAGACAGATAGAAACTGAATGACACATTCCTTTGAAGTAGGCTGAAATGAAAGCTCCTCGGACGCAGTGCTGACCTTCCACAGACAATTCCCTCTTGACACCGTTACAAAGACATAGATCGGCCCCCACCTTCCCCTGCTGCAATTTCCCTTTGATTAATAAAACTGTCTAGCCCCAGGAACAAAGCCCCATGTCTGCCATCACCAAGTACCCCTGGGGTTGACGGGAGAAAAGATGATCCTAATGTAGATGCTTTGAGTTTCAATATTGACTGAATAGAACCACCAGTACCAGGTTTGAATGCAAATGAGAGTGCAACGCCATTCCTGACAGCTGCAGTGGGGGGGTGGAGGGCCGGGTCCTTATTAAATTCCTTCAGTACTGAATGTGAAATTCCATCAAAGATAAACGGGGTCTCTGCACTGTAGGCATTCTCCAACCTCTGCTGACATGTTGATAAGTGTATGTATGTCTAATCTCTAGTGAGATGGCGTAGTACAACATGATAAAATGTTACTATGAGATAGTACAAGCTTTTGTCTATATATAAGGGGTGGAGTTAAGTCTAACAAGAGGAGTTACTGAATTACGGAGGTAAAGTGGTATAAAACATTAATAACTTTAAGAAGCAGCAAACCAGAGTAAAAGCAGTCTCCAGTGCATATCCACAGTTAATTTGTCATCTTAAAGACATTTAACTAGAAATTACAACAATGAACATATGAAACTACGTCAGATTTAGTGTATTTCAATATGACACAGAATTACTGTGCTATGCAGACTATGGAAGTATCAAACTGCAATTAAAGATAAAAGCAATTATGGCATTGCTTTAACCTTGGATGTTGGATCTCATGTTCATACCTGAGCTGTCTGCGCTTCATCAAGAAGGCGATGCCATGAACACAATCCTTCAGCAATACATGGAGTGGAAGGCTGCGACGCGTTCATGGATAGAGCCTGGTGGGTTTTCTATGTATGGCTTGTTTAGGGAGTCATAAATACACAAGACATGTTGCCATTTCAATACTGTTTGTGTGCAAAGGTGGCGCTGGCATGAACTCTCCAACTTTCCAAGTGGCACGTTGACTTGAATGGGCATTCCAGCTAAAACTTAAGAGTCTGGGAACTTCCTGCTTCCGACAGAATGCAGGATAACTGTGGGACTGAAAAGCGAATCCAAGGTGGAAATGCCTTGAACCTTAATTATTTCACAATGACCAGCAGGAGGCGACTCTTGTAGTTGCAAAAAGAAGACTTGCTGTATAATCTATGAGTAAATGGGCCTACTTCTCACTCAATTTATGACCTCAGTAAACACTCTCCTACTGAGTTTAAGACCTCATTCACTCATTTCGCGTGCTGTTTAACACAGCATGACGTTCATTTTTTAAAATTATGGTTCCATTTACAGTAAATTAACAATAAAGCAGGTTATGCTTTAGGATTTGGCTCATAGTGTGGTATTTTGGGGGGGGGGGAGATGGGCGGTGGTTCAGGAGGTAGAGTGAGTCATCTATTTTTTGGAAAATTTAATCCCTGATTCCTCCAACTCGAAGCATCCTTGGGCAAGATACTGAACCCCAGGTTCCTCCCGATGTATTCTTTGGAGAGTGAGTATATGAATGCTAGGTCATAAGTGTTTAGGAATAGAAAAAAGCACTTCTATGAATGTTTGTGTAAATGGGTGAGGCTTATAGTCAGTGTTGGGGAGTAACGGAATACATGTATTGCCGTTACGTATTTAAAATACAAAATATGAGTAACTGTATTCCGTTACAGTTACCGTTTAAAAAGGAGAGTGGAAAAGTACGAGCTGTCAAAGAGCAGAAACGGGAGATGAAAGCATGTAAATATAATAATAACCACTGCAGCCAAAAAGAGTGCCTGATGAGCCCAGTTGAAAGTAAGCTATTAAGACTCGACTGTACACTGTGATCGTATTTTCCTCTAAAACAATAAGTTACGTTGGAGCAGCCTTTCAACGCCTCTCTCTGTCTCTCGCTAGCAAAGCGGACTCAGACAACAAAGTAAAGCTAGTTTTCAGCTACGAGCCCGACATGAACCCGACGTATTAGCCAGAGGTCCCTTTACTACGGTTTCGGAGCCGCGGACCTGTTCTATACACGCGCGGAATAGTTTTCTATATGAAATCGCTGCAAAAAGTGCAGCCTTACCTAATGTCCACCTACTGTTACTCATTTTATATTAAGATTTAAAAATCTAGTTGCTATTGGTATGGAGAGTATCCTTCAGTTATAGTAATAAATCACACAGCAATACTACATTCATGTAGTTGTAAAAAGCATGATAATATATTAAGTAATCCAAAGTATTCCGAATACGTTACTCTCATTGAGTAACTTAACGGAATATGTTACAAAATACATTTTGAGGCATGTACTCTGTAATCTGTAGTGGAATACATTTGAAAAGTAACCTTCCCAACACTGCTTATAGTAAATAAGAAAGCAATTTGAGTCCATATATGCTCCTGTTACATTTTTTTTTTTAAACAAGATGGCAGCAGCAAAATGAGACTAAGCAGCCCACAAATCAACAAGCTGCTTCAAAGTGCATGTGCACGTCTTTTACTTACACTGCATGACTTCATCTGGTCTTCCACCCTGGTGTTACATGAAAACATTTACCTTATAGATTATACTCTAGTGTCATAATGTATTCTGGAATTAAAGAACAGGAAATGAGGCCACAGGATCCATTCAGCATCAGATCTAATTAAATCATTTCCTTTTATCAGCACAAAGGGTTCAAAAGTCAATTAAATGTTCAAATTTAAACACTCAGGGAGTAAGGGGTTCTTGATTTGGGCAAAAAGATTACAAGCTGCTAACTGGGCCTTGGAGTTAATTATTCTTTCCACTGCTGTCTCGAAAGTCAAAAATTCACCTCATATGTTAAACCAAAATGGACGGGATTTCCTTCATTTTCTCAGAAAATTATTTAAACAGGAACAATTTCATTTTAGCCGTACAAAATGTGCCCTTTGACAATGATCTTGTCATGTGAAAAAAAAAACTTGCAGTATGCAAAGTGAGTTTTTACAGTAGCCTTAGTGTTGAGCATATTTCATGAAGTACCTGGTAGCTGTGACATTCTGGGTTTGAGTCAGTCCTACAGTAAAATCTGCAACTCATCCGATTCTGTGCTGATGAAATACTATAACTATATAATATGTTTAAAAAAATACCATAAAAGTACCACAAGGTCTACTAAATAATTTAAGGGCAAGGGGTTTTAATCATTATAGGCAGTTATTTCAACCGTCTGGCCACGTTTCGCCCTCAGTGTCTGCCATAGCCATCAATGCTCCTGGGAGATAAACTAATTTGCATAAGGAAATAGATATAATCAAGGTAAATGATACTCTGATTGATGGGCAGAGGATTAAAACTGGAAGAAATGGTTATAAAATAAGTGAAAATAATGACATTTTTGTTAGAGATAAGCATTTGAACGGTTATTTTTACACGTAGATTTGAAACCTTTTGTAAGAGAATGTGTTTTGATGATGGTTCCAGTTCATTGTGCGATCACTAATAGAGTGCCTGGTGCGTCGGTTTTTCCCTACCAGGGCGGCAGAATTTGCATAGATAATAGCACGTTTTGAGTGCAGCCTGGTGTGCAGGCTCATTTGGGAACCACTTACATGGATGACACAATTCAGTGGTGCCTGGCTATCTCTGCAAGGACAGCACAGCACAGCACACCGCTCCTCCAGTTCTCTGTTAGAGAGCTCAGGCTGAGGTCCTCCGACTGAGGACAACACGCCATTTTCACATTCAGCTTCGCCCTAATATTTTCTGAGAAAAACAACAAAAAAAGCCTGGAATATAATTTGTTCTTGCCTGGAGTGAACCCTACTACATTGTCAATATCTCTGCACTATTTCCGTCTGGGTAGCCAGTTATTTAAGGCAATGTCTGTTGCCAGGCAACAAGACTAAGGGCAGTACTGTGTAATGGGAACACAGAAGAAGAGGACAGATCCCCCCAGCAAAAGAGCTGTCGAGCCATTCCAGCTCCATCTCAACCTACACCAGCCAACGCCCACGTCACCAACCACCATTATACCAGTAAATGTCACAGAATACAGCTGCACCTCCCAACAGCCTCTTCGGTGCCGCTGCTATTGCTGCCACACAGGTGATGCTGCAGTTACACAGAGACTGAAATTACAAGTGCGTCTGCATCATGAAAGGTGACAAGGCACGTCACGTGCTGTTGGATTCTACTGTAAAAATTTGCCCATTTCTTCACTGAATAGAGGAATTCATTGCAATGAGGTCTGCTCTAGCAATTCTTTGGACTGCACAGATTAGTGAGTGTGGGTTAATGATTAACGGGAATCGTAAAATTGAGGAAGATTTGAATTGGTTTTGGCCTGTAGTGACTATAGAAATCAATCCAATCCACTTCCTTTCATTTTTAAGGCTCTATCTGTGTAACAGCACGGTCATAAAAAATACAATTCATGTACACATACTCCGTGCCAAGATCATATGAAAATACAAACAGGCAGTGCATGCTATATCACTGCAGGACGAGCTCAGGGGTGAATAATGTCTTTTTAAATCAGTGCTTCCGAAGACATTAAAAGAAGCACTTTTCAGTGATGGACGAGCAAATCCAATTCAATCTTGAGCTCAAGTCAAGTGATTCAGAAACCCTCCCGACATCTTTTTAAAATCACCAGATCATGAGTTAAGTTCCGCAACGTGTCAAGTGACGCATTTTTTGTTGTTGTCACGCACGTGTTTCTTACCATTGGATTTCCAGGTGAATCAGCAGTGGTGGTGGTGTTGGTGAGAGTGTTGGACGGCATCATTGAGAGTCTTATGAGCTTATGGGTAATGTCTGATGATGGGTAGTGTAGATATGGACTTTCACGTTAAAAGGAAGTTGAAAAGTTTAAAAGAAAATAAAGCAATGACGGATGATCCCCTCTTCTTCCTGCTCTCCTGGAAGTTAAAAGAAGAAAAGCAATGGTAAGATATGTTCAGCAAGTTTGTCTTTAATGTGTTGATTCTTTAGTTCCATGCAGACTAGATAATCCAGTGACATATTTTATGTATCTTCTCTAAAATGAAGTTGTTTTACCCCGAGCATCAGCTTTCTCTTTGCTGAGTACACGTCATGTAGCTATAGGACCCTCACAGGCTTCTATAGATACTGTATGGCCACTATATCCTACAGGCCCCTTTACACCACATGAATGTGTGTTGTGCAGTAGACGACATGAACTGGGTGCATCGTGCAGCCTGAAAATAAAGAGCGCGATGCTCCAAACTAAGCGCAAAAATACTTGTATTTTTGTGGGGACATTTTTCAAAATTCATTAATATTTCATTTCCATCGTGAGAGTCTGGGTTAAAGTTACTCCAGCGGTCTGCCTAACGCGCAAAGCGAAGCCACAGTTACACTGTTTTGCACTCGTGGAAATTTACAACAACAACAAAAAAAACAACAACCTATATTCGTACAGGATGTGTTGAATCTAAGGGCTAAAATGAGACTGATGACACTCGGTTGTGATTTATTTAAAACATGCTGTATGTAAAACACACTGCCGGATTTACGTCCACGCTCGTGGAAAATAAATGTAGGCAACAACCAGAACGTGTTAAAAAATAATTTATTATAAGGCCACACAGGCGTTCAGTGTCACCGCATTTCCATGCCATCAGCCTGCAATCAGGCCACACGCTTACACCATACTACGATCGACTGATGTGCATATATTATTCAACCGGCTATGCGTTAAAAATTGCAAAGTTTTAGACGTCTTTTTACAGCAGGGGAAGTCTGCAATATGACCCAGGGGATTGTGGATCTTTTACAGGCCACGGACACTGAAGGATAACCCCCCCGTTATTTCCTTTAATGAGGCCACAGCTTTGAGAAGCCGCGATGCTGGTTCCGTGCTCCAAAACCGGTCAAGTTCACATCTCGACGTCCAATCAGCACATCTGCAAAAAGCGAACCCTAAATCGCTATTTCCCCATTTCCATCGAGCGCCTTCCGGTCGTTCACGTTTTTTGTTCACATAAAGGTTACCCTTCCTGCGTGGTTGCTCGTGGCGGGTTAAACAAATTTACATGCGTGAGTCACTGTGTGTCATTACCCGGTTTTCCCAAGTCCCAGGCCTGACCCTTTTTGTCTCGCTTGCTCCCGGAGCCTCCTTCCTCTTCTCTCCCCGTCCTCCACCTCCCCAGCCGGCCAGCTCTCTTCCAGATGCGCCGCTCTGACTGCAGGGGCCTGAAGTGTGCCTGCTTTTCTCTGGGTCCTAGAAACAGTCATATATCGTGGACTCAAAACATTTGCAAATATCTACATTTTTGCACGATAATAGGGCTGGTATCGTCACTGATTTATATAATCGATTAGATTCCGATTCACAAGGTCCCGATTCGATTGGATTTCGATTGAAATTTTGCGTCAGATAAACAGCTTAAAAGTAATTTCTTCGTTATTAAACAGCAGAAATAAGCAATAAGCAAGAAAATTATGCAGAAAACTGAGATTTAAGATGGGAAACTATTCTTGAACTACACTGACAGAGAGAGAGAGCTGTGCAGGAAGTGTGATTTTATCCTGATGGAAGCAAAACAGCAAAAATAAGAGTAATTAATGACCATATTTATCAAATTTAAAGCGTAGTTTGATCTTCTTTTACTGCTGGTTCAGTGCATTTTGGTCGGAGAGCGACAAAACCTGCACCATCAAAATCTATGAGGTGTCGAGTCTGCGCTTTGTGTTTACGTCTTTGTGTTAATAAGAAAATCGATAATTGAAACCCAGCCCTACTCCATGTGTATCCCCCGAACATTTGGGATGCCTTCATATGTTTATTCTTGAGTATTTACCAAAGCTATTATAATTAACTAAACGAATATTTGGGGAATGCGTCTATTGAGATTTGTGTACATTGTAATGTGTGCATGACTGTGAAAATAAATGAAACTAAGCTGAATTGAATTGAAAACAAACACTCAAAGTAAATTTTTAAAAAAAAAAGCTCAATTGGAAATGCAAGTCTTTAGTAACTCTGGCCTTTACCTTATACTCTAACATGAGACAGGTAAAGGGGAATCCTGTATAACAAAGATAATTCAGGCTGGGACTCATGCTACCACACTGTGTGCACTGAAGACCACAAGGCTGCAGGGATGCCTCTATAACTTTATTTACAGGTCTACGCATTATTGCACAATTGGAACAATACTATGCTTAGTTTCTAAACTGATTTTACACCAGAGACATTTTAATGGTCCAGATGTCCCCTAAGTGCTGCTCTGGTTGGCCCCAGTGATGTGACCTTAGGGTAAAAATAAGCAGTAAACCAAACCACATTTTTACCACTGCCCCTTAGAGAGTCTCTGCGTGCCTGTGCCAAATGACAATATGCACTTGCAGTCATAACCAGTCCTGAGCTGTTTTGTCCTTTATGTGTGTGTGTAGTCCCCATCTCCTTTTCTGCTCATTGCATATTCAAAAGATTGTCCAAATCTCACATATTAAAAAAAACCTGATGAACCTGATCATTTAAAGCTATCACCAGCAGCTGTTGAAATGCCGTGCACGTAAAAGTGACACACTGACGAAATATGCAAGATAAGTTCTTAAATGTATCAAAATACACAAATACTAAGTTGAGAAAAATGAAACAACCAAGCATGCAACAAGTTTCCTGTTTGAAAATGATTGTTGCATTTTTAGTATTGGCACTGAAACACACAAAGGCTTGAACTTGTTCAAATGTAGTGTGTAATACAAGTAATACATGTGTAATACAAAATAATGACAAAACACACACACACAGGAACCTGGAGAGACTTCCTAGTTTTTATTTTGTTTCTTTTATGGGCCCCCTGGTGGCTGTGGGGCCCCAAGCAGCCATGTAATTAGCTGTTGCCTGAAGCCAGCTTTGGGGTCTGGTGAAGTAACACTTGTGTCATCTATACCTATTTTAATTAAACTGCAATGTGTGTTTTACTTCTTGACGCTGGTGTAGACTTTTTCTTTTAATGCCCCACTTTTTTTTCTTTTTTTTTTTACATATTTATGGATTGTAACATTCCCTGCACAGTCTGTTCATCCCTGTTCAGACCCTTCAAATGACTCGTAAACGTGCCTTTGTTAGATTTAGACATTTATGATTCCTTTTTCATTCTTTTTTTTTTATCCTAGATTTCTTATTCTGTACGCTAATTGGTACCTGCGATGCTTTGTCTCTGGTATCTAATAAGGGATGGGAGGACAACAGTAGCCTTCAATCCTTTCTCGGTCAAATCAACAGTTTTAGAGAAGCAGACAGTTCAACTGGCGAAACGCAGTTGGGACTAATAAAATGTTCAAAGTTTCACTGTGATGCCTGTAAGCGCTGGAGTGGAGGCTGTGACAAATCAAAAGTAATTTCTGTGAAAACACTTTGGTACGTTTCCTGTAAAAGAAAGTTTACTTACACAAAGACAATTTAAAGTCATTTACATTATGCATTAATACATAATAATAATAATAAGGCTTTTAAATGCAAATTACAAGAACAGAACATCAAACAAAAGGAAATAAAAACAAGTTTAGAGATGTAAGAGTAGGATAATTCATGACGAGCTTTTAAGGCTCAGCTGAAGGCAATACACAATATTAAAGGTATTAACATTTAGTATCTGAGATCTTTGCTCGGTTTTACTCAGTAACTTCTAAGTCCTTGTTTAATTTGCCCCCTGGGAACAGTTAGTATCCTTTATATCGCATTAAAGAGTCACATTAGTAGGATTTATTAAGATGGCAAAGCAACACATTAAAAAAGAAGCTGGACAAAGGTATGAGTTTAAAAAAAAACAGTGCAAAGGTCTAAGATTCACTTTATTTCAAATGTATCTTAAATTAAACGTCCAAAAATGCATGCAGTATATCAAAATGTTTGGGACTATAGTCCATATAGAATTCTTCATCTTGCACCATGTCTGTGGTTTTATCATTTTCATTTTATTACTCACTATTGCAAACAACCATCTATACCCGTACATGCTACTAGACGCAGTCGCCCAATGCCAGATTCCAGGAAGGCTAAATGTTCACCGAACAAATCCCTTTGGGGCAGCTTGAAGGCTTTTCATGGGCAATGAGGAAGAGAGGACATGTGTGCGTAGCAGGCAGATGTGGTTCACTGATGTGGAAGTAGCAATGGCTCCTCTTTCTCATAGTGTCATTGGGACTGAGTGGTTCATCTGAGGATAGCAGCAGCAAGACGATGGCACATGACCTACAGACATAAGCAGCGTGCTGCTGGCTGGTGGACACCCTTTGTCTATTCGTGGAAACCCCAAGAGGAGGATACTGAGAGGTCATAGTGTCCTGACCTCATGTCAGCTTCATAGCTTTTGATATGATCTACGCCTGAAGTATTGGGAAAAAGGCCACACTCTTTTTGATATAGAGTTTGGTGGGCTTCAGTTTTTGCTCGGTTATTCTGTTTCTCTGCTTCTTGTTTAAAAGAAGATGCTGAAAAGGTGGTCGCACACAAAAGATTAAAATCAAGGGTACTCACACTTTCTTGTGTCTGCAACTTGGAAATACTTGTGTAAGGTTGGCGAAACAAGCAGTAACTGAGATGTAAAGAAAATAGCCTGTTAAACAAGTAAAATATGGATGGATATTACACTGTAGACTTACCTATATTAACAAAGGATGAAACACTCATAAGACAGCAAGTGATGATTTGTCCTTAGATACACATTGGAGTAAACGGTTTTTTTAATCTACTCTACATGAATGAAGTGCATATTAAATAAAAGGGATGTGACCAACATTACTTGCAAAGTTTATCTATTTCCTTGAACTCTATACTTCCTGTATTAAGTGAAATACATGTTAAAATAGCATAACAGCATGTGTCTTCACCACTAATGCATTGAAATAAAGGAAGTAATACTTTAAATGTGTAAGAATGACCTCATTTACAAGTGTGAACATCAAACTAGACAAAAAAAGTGATCACAGAAACCCAACTCAACATTTGCACTGCAACAAACTTGCAAGTACATTTCAGGATTCAAAAGCAGTTATCTTAATGTTTCTATGCTACAATGAAACCTAAGACTTTTACTGCCCCTATTCTTTTAATTGGTATAATTAATGCTGGAGAACGTAGTCTAATTAAAAATAATAATACTGCTATGTACAATTCAGCAATGAAACACTAACTAAAATTAGTGAATGAGATTTTTGTAAGAACATTCACTATAAATTAATAGTGATGAGAGTTGCTATGAATGATGCTTCCATTATGTGTGAATTGTAGCCTCAGTTTCCTGTTCTTAGCTGACATGAGTGGCACCCAGTGTGGTTTTCTGCTGCTGTAACCCATCTGCTTCTAGGTAAGACATGCTGTATGCAAATTTCTGCATACCTCAGTTGCAACGAGTGGTTACTTGAGCTATTGTTGCTTTACTGTCACCTCAAAGCAGTCTGACCATTCTCCTCTGACCTCTGGCATCAACAAGGCATTTTCTCCCAGAAAACTGCCACTCACTGGATATTTTCCCTTTTCCTGACCATTCTCTGTAAACCCTAGAGATGGTTGTGTGAGAAAAAGACGACAGGCCAGCAGTTTCTGAAATACTCAAACCAGCCTGGCAACAACAACCAAGTCACCTAAATCGCTTCAGTTTGAACTTCAGCACGTCATCTTGACTATGTCTACATGCATAAATGCATTAAGTTGCTGCCGTGTGCTTGGCTCATTAGAGATGCATGTTAATGAGCATTTGCCAGTGAGTACATGTTACTTGCCACCAATGATAGCCGATGTATGCATCGAGTGATGATAAATAAAAAAACGTGACCAGCCGCAGCCATATTTTAAATCTTTTTAATATATCTCACATTTGATTTATTTACAAAAGACAGTGGCTTTGTGACATAAAACTCTGTTTTGTAAAATCAACATGAGAAACAATGGGTACCAGAAGCATAACCATACAGAACACATACATAGATAAATAACATCAGGGGAGCGTTGTCGCCGAGGTTGTCCTCGTTACACATTGTCTCTCTGCAAACATTAAAAGGATCACGATGTATGCACCTCTGTGTGACCAGCTATGTTATAATTGTATTACCCCGAGTTTGGTCTGACAGGGTATGTACATACAGTATTGCCTCTGCGTTGGTTAAAATGACATCAGTGACTCTCTATCAGTAGATCTGGAATGTGTGTGTGGTTTTTTAAATGATCTTTTTTTCTGAAATATTTAATATGAGTTTGTTTGGGGATTTTTTTTCCCCAGCAGATGAAATCATTAAATACGAACATCTTCAGGCATTCTGTGAATAAACTATGAACAACAACGTACTAATGCAGATATACTTTGATATACACCTGGAATTTGACACACAATGTCTGCAAACAGTTTGGCACAAATGTAAAGGCTGAGCATGAGTAAGTTTCCCCCAGAACATAATAAATAAATAAAATCAAAAGCTAAAACAGACATAAAGGCTGACAGTATTTGCTGAATGGTTACTTTGTACAGCACTCTACAGAACAGCTACAGGCACGGACTGAAAGAACAAACGGAAAGCTCAATTTTGCACCGGAATGCATGGTTGAAATGACGGGGAAGACAGGAACTCGCTAAATTTTTACCTGTGCAGTTTTGTAATTTTGGGACCTTTGACGCCGGATGAACTTTTTGACAGCAGGGGTCCCAGAATTGTACTTTACGGCACCTGCTATATATTATATTTGGGCAATTATACAAGTGAATCCTTATTCCAACAAAATCATTACAATAACGATACTCCACTAATATTGTAAACCATAATAACAGTAATGAGAACGCAGAGCAGAAAAGAGAACTTAATGAAAAATGTCACATTAAGAACAACAATAACAGAGGAGTGTCTTTTTGTTGTTTTTCTTGACACAGTGTAACAGGTTGTTCAAACCCTATACTTAGCTTATAGCACAGGCTTAATTTACAAATCTCAAAGCAGAAAAAAAAAAAGGTAAATAAATAGATCACACTTTTTGTAGTTTAACTGAGGCAGACTTTACCCTGTGCTTCTTTCTGGGACTGAACACATCCCTCTTAAACTGCTCACCAATGTTTACCAATCAAGCATTTACTTAAAAACCCGACGTTGCCTGTTTTCATATGAGATGAAAGGCTACTCTGAAGGACAAAACAGTGAGCTAGACAAAAATGTAAAATTAACTGAGACTCACTCTACTAGTGACGTAGGATAAACTTCCTTTCATGTTAACAGCTGCCTCCTTAACAGGCGAATCACTCTGCTTTTCCACAAAAAGTACAAATTCACACACAGACAAACTATATTCAACAACATGCTTCACTGAAATCTCCTTTTCTTCGAATCCAATAAATAAAACAAACTTGACTTGGTAGAATGTGAAACTATTTTGGGAAACTTCAACAAAACCAGTGACCACAACTGCACTATTCTGCAGTTAAATCCTCCATAATCAATTAACATTGATCTTAGTTTGTGGCAAAAGATTTCTTCATGTTACCATCACATTTCACCTAAATTACCTCTGCAGTCCCTGAGCACCTACCTTCATTGCACATACACATTGTCAATATTCTCGAAATAACAAAATAAAGCTATTAAAACATTATCTACTTGCTCACTAAAACCTTAAATCCTCAAATTTTATAACTCAAAACTAAAAGTCAGTGCCTAATTCATTACTATTTAACATCCTGAGGTGCTTCTCTATACTTTAAACCAGTGTTTCCCAACCCTTTGGAGCCACGGCACATATTCCCCATTAGAAAAATCACACGACACACCACCAAACAAAAATGTCACAAAAAGCATATTGATCATTTTCCCCGGCACCAGCCATAGCGGAATTGGTTTGGTTTGTCCCCAGTATACCTTTTTTGCTTTCTTCTGACCACTACTCATGCTAGGGCAACCCATTTAATTAGAGCAGCCAGTTATACTGCCCTCTAGTGGAACAGAATATAATACAGTAGTTCTGCCAGTCGCTGAGTACTAATCAGGTGGAAACAGATAACGGCACACCTGATCATTTCTTACGGCACACCTATGTGCCGTGGCACAGTGGCTGGGAAACACTTCTTTAAACAATAAATACTGAGGCTACCAGCTAGTCAGTGTCATTTGCAAGGAGGCACCATGCTGTGCTGAGCAGTACAATGCCCTTCAGGTGGTTCAGTTTTCACTGGGAGGAAACAAGGCTTGGCTCATTATTGTGTATAGAGCAGCCCCTCGGTTTGTAAGCGCACAGCCCTCTTTATTTGCAAGGGTTTGCTCACTGAGAGCACATTAGCAGCAGAATAGTATAGACTCATCGAGTGTGTTTACATGCTCCTGATATTCTGGAAACAACAGTGGTAAAAGTTCCATGCTATTCCTTATTCATTCCAAGATTTTTTTAAACGATTAAAGGAAAAATTCAGCCTTGTGGAAACTACACCTGCTTGCTTTCTTGCCAAAAGGAGAAAATCAAAATCAGTGTCAGATGTGTACTCTGGTCTGGAAGGTAAATGCAGGACAATAGCAATCCTTGCAATCACTGTGGTTGCTGAAAGGTTGCCATGGTCACCAGCAGTTTGCATGAAAGACTTGTCTGCAAACATTTGCAAACTACTCACCAAGCTGTAGCGAAACTGTTTATAGTAAAACAGAAACCAGAAATGGAGAACTTATGCCGTCAAAGTAAAAGTTGTGCCTTTTGAAATGTGTTAGTTGCAGACGATAAGGAAACTTTGATATTTTTTTTTTCTCACACTTTTCACAGCATCACTGTTGCTTGCAGACAAATTACCATCTCCATTGCAAACTACAGGTAGCCATATAAAGGTTTTTTATGCATCACCTTATGTGCAACTAGTTTCAACTAGCAACCAGGGGCTCGTTGACTGGTTTCCTGTGACCTGTGTGAGTCAGGCTTAAGCCAGTATTCTTGGCTAGAAGCGGGTGCTCAACAGCTAACTTGGTTTTGCTTGCTTTTAAATATTCGTTGAAAGAAAAATAGAAAAAACAACCAAATCTAGTGATTTTATTTTATTTTTCCCAGCTAAGTTAGCTAGTATTTTGTTTTTGTGATTCTTGATTGCCAGGCCAATGGCTTCTGACAGACCAGCTAACCCTCCTCCGGCTTTTATACTAGATTAATCTAATTTTGTCCCAGCTTAATCCTTTCATAGCACTACGAGAAAGGAAATGAAATATTCCTTAATATGAAGCTTTTCTCCAGGCTGTGACCAGAGCATAGAGCGTCTTTGCTATTGGAGACTAGAGTGGCAGAATACAGATGTGCAGGTAAACACACTCAGCATGAATTCTGAGGCAGGACACTTCTGACACTCCAGCTGTCATCATAAACCCACAAAGAGCTGGCATAGTGTGGTACAGTACCTTTATCAAGACACGAGTGCAACGTCATGCAAAAAATATCAAAACAGAAAAAAAAGAAATGCTAGTGCTAATCATACAAAAAGCAATGACAGGGAACATGTGGTGACAGCAGGTCGCCTTCATGTCGGGGCATTCCCAAGGTCATGTGTGTACAGAATCTTATATACAGATGATCTGCTGCGGTGGAACAGTTGGGAGAGAAAGCACAGCAAGCCATTCCTTAGCAGTCATGAGGGAAATCATTGGGTAATTACAGCAGTTTTTGTTTACAGGACAACATACATACTTGCTAATTATACACATCTTGCTACCAGCAAGGTGCGAAGAAACTTTTTTTTTTCACATAGTGAAATCCTGTTAGATTACAGCATGCATTACTCTACGTGCTAATGCCAGGGGGGTTCTTGTTGTTATTGTTGCTGATTCTTCCCAGTTAATGACTGTATGTCCTTACAGGATGGGATGGTGTTCTCTTTCCCTCAGTGCTTCTGTAATCTCACTGTGCCTGGATACAAAAACAGAAGAGCTTGTTGACAGCCCGAAGAGTCTAGATGAATTAGTTGTTGTTTTTTTAAAAAAAAGAAAAAAAAGAATGTGGCAATACGCCACAGTGCATCGCTGCTTTTGGATGAAGTGTGACAGAAGGAGCCCAGTTCGAAGAGCCAAACAAGTATATTTTTCTTGGCTGATATAGGTGCCATGCAAATATTTAGTCGGAGCCAATCATTCAAATCCAACAAATGAAGAAACAACACAGTCATTGTCATCAAAAGCTGCTGTTTCTGCAGTAATTTTATATTATCCTGTCAAATTTTGATTGATTTTATGTTGCAACAGAAAAGAAACCAAATATTGCATATTTTGATCCTGGCCAATCGTTATAATTACTATTACCAGACTTACCTCTGTCTCCACCATTCCTCATGTTGGTCTCCTCATCCTCTGCGGCATCGTCCACTTTAAAAAACAAGAACTACATGTTAGTGACAGCAGTTCCTTATTTAAATACTTGGGCACAAAAGGCTAAAATATAGCAGAAAGAACACAGAAGTGCCTTTTTTAAGATAAGAAAAAAGGACTGAAGGCGAAGAGGAAGAAAAAAAAAGCTAAAAACCTATTTTGTCTCGACTAACCTGAGTGAAGCTCTTTCACCAGTGACGACATGGTGTTTGTGATTGAGTCAGCAGCAACTAAAAGATCATTCCGAAGATTTCTAGGCACACCTGAGGAACAGAGAACGGAGAAGATGTCAAATGACAAGTCTTGGAGTGTAACTTTGCGTAAGTATAATCTGCTTCAAATCCTCTTTGTTTTACTGGTTTCAGACGAACCCTGAGCAAAGGCCTCCAGCACATCCCCTCCCACACCTGCCAGGCAGTCCTGTGGTGTGTGAGTTGGGGTGGACCCAGCCGAGGTGGAACGTATGGGCATAGGCATTGAGCAGCCCGCACCGTGGCTGGGAGAAGAGTGAGGGGAGCCTCCAGACTGTGACTGCAATGGATAAAACCATTTATGATAGTTACGGTAATCATCAGCACATTACCTAACCTCCAAACGTAGGAACCACATGCTGAAAGTTCACATGCAAGAGGGTAGAGCACAACTTCCAGGGAGCACTCTAAAAATAGTAGCAAAGTTGAAATTGGAGAGGTATACAACCAGATAAGCTTAAAGAAGAGACTGGCTACATTTACATCAGGACTGATTTCTGATATTTATGTGTTTGACCCTGGCAGGTACAAAGACACTAGCTGACCGGTGTCATCTTCTTCCAGAAGCATAATAAGCGAAAAACATGGAATCTATCCTTGCTAACCTTTAGTGATTCTACAGAAAGAAGATAAAAAAAACAAAGAAACCTAAATATCAGCCTAACATCAACTAATCAAATTCTCAAACAACCAGTTTAAATAGATGATGCTCTATTGGGATCACAGATTGCAGCTTTAGGAAACCTTTTTGCTTCTAAAGGTGACTTCTAATGAAATAAATCTTGACACAGATGTGACCAAAAGAACTTAATCCTTACTGGGAGAACAAACAAACAAACAAACAAACAAACAAAATATTGGCTAAAAGCCACAACCCCCCCCCCCCCCAAAAAAAAAAGACTTGTGGTAAAGCTATACTGATTGGCTTTACCTTGTCTGTCTATAGTACACCTTTACTGCATTCACAGGGTTAATGAGAACCATGCGTAGGTGTGCATGTGGGGCTTGTGCTGAGTTGGGAGCTATATCTCATAGAGAAAGGATCAGTGTGTGTCTCTGGGACTGTTGCAGGCCTGGGTTGATGGCTCCGTGCCAGGCAGCAGATGGCCAGCCAGACTGCAGTCATATTAGAAGTGAGTTTGTTAGCGCCAATGAAAGGAACAGGTCCCTGACATTTGGACCAAGAAAAACACAGTTCTCTCAACTCGCCTGGGTTAGAAAACAAATTTTAAAGATTGTGCCTCTACCGCACTGGCATGAAGCTAACAAGGAAGTGGTGGAGCAGAATCAAGTTTGACAACTAGATCAGTGTAATCATGTTAGGTAGTGGAATCCTATCATCTTTCTTAACAGTCGTCTTAAAACCTATTATAAACGCTTCCTTCAATCACATCTGTGTGGAGAGGGGAGCAGTGGACTAAGTGATGTGACTAGAGCAGGTATTGAGCCTTGCAAACTGAATTAAGGGCAACTTACAGCCTGCTTCTGCTCCTCATCCTATCAGCCAGCAAAGGTAAGCAGAGAGTGAGAGAGCAAGGAGAGTGAGAGCAACAGAATTAAAGCAATAAAAAAAGAGGAAAGGGGTTTCTGCATGCACCACATGGCACGTTTACATAAGATTACTGCTGTCTTGGTTTTGAAGACTTAAGGAAATTTTCAATTCATCAAATAAAGCCTAATTATGTAAGGTAGAATATCATTGATAAAACCTGTGAAATATAAAAGAATAACAGCAGATTTAGGACAGTTAATATCTGTTCTGTTCTGGGTTATTATATATCCCTACTTGAAGATAAATCTTCTCCAAGCAGGTGAAAGTTTTACCTTTAGCAGCCTCATGAGACCCTCCAGCTGCACCATCAACTCCCGCCTGCTCTCTTGCAAGGCTGACATGCGCCTCTCCAGCTCATCCTTCCTGTGTCTGCCGAGGAAGGAGGAAAACAAAAGATTTATGCATTCCTGTTTTATTTGTAAGGCATAATCTTACACCAGTGCTTTGCTTTAAACTCCAAACAGACAACAAAAGATTCCTGGAAAATATTCTGTAAAGAAGGCGGTGTCATCTGAAACTGAAAGCATTTCAGATGAAGTCTATTTCAGAGACTTCATCAAAGTCTATTAGCAAATTATTTCATACACTTATTCACTTCCTGAAGAGCAGCTAAGTGAGGGGATTATTTTTGTGTCTGGGAGACAGACTTGCCTTTAGGTCCAATAATCCCCGGATCAATTAGAGCCACTCCAGTAAGCAGTCTCTAATATATATAGAGTCCCACGGCATTTGCATCAAGTATGTGCACCATAACCGGCATTATTAGGTAATATGTTTTCTCGATATTGAAAAAATGACATCAATGTCACACCTTAAACCAAGTGTGTCAACCTACAGCCATTAAGGTCAAATCCAGCCATTAACCCTCACCCTGACACTAACACTATGCTATCAGAATATGTGTTCTTTCACGTTTTGGCATTCAGGAAACAAAGACTCCTGGATGCCAAATAACAAGGCTCTAGTGTGTTTTTCTGTTCTTGCTATGATTAAGCCCCAGTGTTCCCTTTTATTCTTCATGAGCTCTTTGTTGTTCAGAGGTCTGTTTTAGGATAAAGTTTTGATTTGCTGCTTTTCATAAAGTACATGCACAAAAAATGGTCTAAAATAATTCTTTTATATATAAAAACATGACTCTGTGACTGCTTGTGGCCTCTTTTCAATTCAGCTTCTGGCTCTTTATCACCCCCTGGTGTCCATACTATGTAACTGTATATTGAAAAAAAAAATTAAAGCACAGTAGCAATCATTTGTATGGCTAAAGTTGTCCTATAAGAAACGTACAAACATTTGCAGATTGTAAGCAGCAGTTATCTGTTCTTCATCCTGTGGCTGTATAAATGCAATAGGACATCTGTTCAGTCCAAATACAGCTCCACACAGAACACTGTGCTGTTAAATATTTACCATTTGATGATGTCTGCCCTAAAGCAAACATACTAAGAGAGCGTATTAATATATGAAAACCTGTTTACTAGTAAGAAACAATGTGGTTACGTGACATAAGACAGAAATTACCTAATAATTACCATATTATGAAAATATTATCAACACTAATATGCCAAAAAGAGTCCACGTGGGGAGTAAAACTGGAAAAAAAAACAAAACCATGATACAAATGGATGAATGACTAAAGATTAATTTCGAAGCTAAACAGTTAAGCTATAAAACATTAAAAGATGATGTGATTTGAACCTTTGGCACAACTGTTGACTTGCAATGTTGCCTCTGATGCATTATTTAGGCCAGTTGACACAATCAAGGAGTCGTTCAAGGTAAAAAGTGCTGTAACATGTCCTCACAGGGTGACTCTCTCCCAGCAACAGAACCCAAGGGTCTCAGTGTCCTGCCAGCAAGACAAATGTCCATGCTGTTGTGGAAGCAAATGCTCCCTAATTAGGCACACATTAATTTTACGTAAAGAATGAGTTCAGTCCAAAAAGGTACAACCGCCCTGAGGTTTTGTTTGTTTTTATTTCTTTATCTTTTTGACCCCTTAATGATGATGTTATATGTGATGTATCGTGTCGGCAGGTTGATACCTGAGGAGTCGTAGTTCGGTCAGGAGTGTGGGGTTCTGCTGGGCTTTTTCTGGTGTCGGCTGAGAGGCCTGTTCATGCTCCAAACGCAGCCTCTGGATTTCCTGCAGGATCTCTCTGAATATAGCAGACAGCAGAGACGAAACGTGAGCTTTATTACTCATGCTGTGTTGTCACATGTTTAAAAATACCTTCAAACTTGCATTTGAAATGATTTAAAATGTGAAAGGAAAAGCACATATTGCTCACATACTGTACTCAGATGAGTCAAAGGACAAAGATTTAATAATGGGTTTACTGCTGATGCATTCACATGCAAGCAGCATTTTAATATTACAGATGGCTGAGAAACTTTCAAAGGAACAGCTTGATTAGCCACGCTGTGCACCGTTGTAATATTTTTAGCACACATATATAATCATCATCTCAACTAAAGGCTGTAACAGAAAGCAAATGAGTGCAACAAAATCATGCATCACTGCTTTACCACCAACAAGCCAAAAAATCAAATCAAAACCTGTCACACATGTATGACAATGGTCGCATGATAAGCTGTACCTGTTTTTGTTCTCCAGCTCTGCAATCAGCTGCCTCTGCTGCTTATTGGCATCAAAGTTGAAACTGAGATCTGTTGGAGGACATTGTTGCTGAAAAACAAAATTATCATAAAACAGTATTAAAAACACTGTGGGGAGAACAAAAGTTAAATACAAACAGATATCGCGTCTGACCACAGCGAGCAGTAATGATGCTCCGCTGGAGACTTATTATGTTTCAGCATAAACAGGAACCACAGCGTCGCTTTATCCCTTCCATATATAACAAACAGTGACAAAGAAATCTACTGCTGCTGCTTCACAACAAAAGAGTTCAGCTGGCGAAACCAGCGGGGCGCTTTTTATTTTGAAGCATGTATGTGTCACCCTCGTTACCATTTTTCTTCACCAAAATGTGCCTTCAAAACATATTTTTTTCCATTTCTTGGAGAGGTTTAGGTTTAAATTTCTAAAAGGTAGCAATGGAATATGAAAGAGTTAAGAAGGAGAGAGTTGTACTCTTCCAGCTCACGACTAGTGGAGCATAAAATCAGAAAGCAGTTTTTATTAAGAGAACCTGATTTTGTTTGGCTGCAGAGTAAACAGACCCAGCAGTTGGTGTATTTGTGATAAGGAATCTGGCTTGAGGAGTATTTGTTGCATATTTGAGCCACACTTTGCCGTTAACATGTTACCAGCATAGAAAGGACTAGAACTTTTAATCAGATGACATGTGCTCCTTACTTCACTGTATTTCTAGAAAAGTCATCAACGTAAGGGCTACGTTTCCCATTGCTTAGAGATTTTAATGCCCTGAACATGTTCAACTCCCAGCTTGGCTGACCTTCAACTTGAGTCATTTCCCTGCTCACTGCCCCACGTGCCCTGCCTATTTCTCTACAGCGCTCTGCCAAAAAGTAAAAATTCCTTAAATCTTTCTAAAACAAATACAAGTCATGGAAAATAAAAGCTCACATTTCAGTTTCAAAATCCAAGTTCCCTGTGCTGATGAAGAAAACCTGACAAAAACTTCAAAGCATCAAATCTGAAATGCAGGGTGACTGATGCCCACCATGGGGTCTCATACTCACTGTGGAGTTGCCCGCCTCAGCTGCCAGGCGGGCAGCGTATCGAGCGATGAGGCGGTGCTCTTCATCTAGCCGGCTGGGACTCTCCAAGACACTGCCCAAAGTCAAAGATAGAAAGACACATCATGCACGCGTGCACACATGCACACAAGCATAGACAGCAACAGTGACTCAAATGTCAAAAGCGCTTATGTAAGTAGAAAGGAACAAAAAAAATTGCATGGCGCAAGTGATTATATAAAATAATTTGCATGAAAACAAAACTTCATAATTAAGGCGACCTTAACAAAGGACAATTGGCTTTGACTGCAGTGTTGATAGACAGTCTGAGGTACAGTAATTGGTCATAACAATGAACTGTGATGGATAAGAGAGAATGCAGCATGCCAAATGCATTTGTGACTGTGCCAATGCCCATTCTGGCCATTTCATCACTGACTGGAAATGTCAAATAAGGCGCAAGACTTTAAATGACCATGGGTGTGGCATATGGTGCGGACAGACGACAGGACATATGCTGTTCTTTCTCGGCAGGCGGTCTGCAGTGAAGAGTGAAGGACAGCTGATATGGAGTTGGGCGCTATCTGAGAGTAAGTGATGATTAAGACCATTAAACCCAATCTGGCTTCAAACCCGCTGCATCAGCAACCACACGGCCTCAAAAGGACTGATAATCAGCCTCTTAATTAACATTTGTATTTGAATCTTATCTATACACATAAATCTGCTAGTGTACTGAGATCATTTCAGCTATTTTTTTCAATGTTTTTTTCCCATAATTTCACTGATTACATCATTAAATAGTCACTGTACGATTTGACATATTTTTAGATACTATCACCTGACTGGAGGAGATTAAACTTGGTCCACTAGAGGAGAAATCACTCAACCAACATGTCATAGCAGTCGTTTTGAGCCAGATCTCTGAAAATGTCTCGTTAAGTGGGGCACTTTCTAAATAATTTACCTTCTCGTCCTCAGGCCAAAGCACAGGCAGAGTCTGAGGTTTCTTGTAGAATTAAAGTAAGGCATTAACATACGTCAGGGAGCCGTTTGGGTTGAATCTTCAGGCTGGAAGCAGCTCCAGTGTTTTGTTCTTCAGGGAGTTTCTTGGCACCACCTGATGGCCTGAGCCAGGTTTCAGACAGAGATGCATGAACTACCTTTAAGCGCTCCAAACTGGCATCTTTCCCAGATACTTATTTTAGTTGTAAGCATTTTTACTCAAACACAATTTCTCAGACACCACTGTGTCTGTCATGTTTACCTATTTCAGCTCAGCGTGGGCAGGCTCAGAGTTCAGATTTCTGGTTTCTTTGACGCTCCTATAAATAAAGACTAAATGACTTTTAAGTGACAGATTTTGGATATCAAGTGTTTACAGCACTAATATCAATATATATGATTTAGAGTAAATTCATCCATTTTCATAAAAAACAGCAAAACATTACATTAGGTCATTTGCCAACCACTATAAGTACGATAGAGTGACGTTAATATGTTTTTGAACAATGACGCAGTGTTTGTAGTTTTACCTAGGTCACCATCACATTGGATTTTAACCAAACACTAAATATGTCATTGAAATAAAGACATTCAGCTTTAATTCAAAAGTTTTGCATCAGCTGTTTAGGACATTCAGCCATTTATACATAGTTTGCCATTTTCAGCGACTCAGAATTAAATGGACAATTGGATGACGAGCAGTTTTGTGGCTAGGTGAGGCCTGTTTCCTGGTTATTTACAACGATCTAAGTGGATAAAAGATCTAACGCCTAAATCCCAAGTGTTGAACATTTGGCCGCTTTTCGCTGGAAATCTCAATATCAGGTCCAAAGAGATTCTGCTACAACTCAAGGAGTCTATCATCAGACAAAAATCAAAATCTATCAGAGAGAGAAGAAAATTTCACACCCTACGTCAAGAACACTCTCAGGGATGAAGGTGTATTATTGTCGAAGTCTATAATCAAGAGAACCCTTCACACATATAATTACAGGGGGCTCACAACAAGATGCAAACCACTGGTTACACTCAAGAACTAGAAGGTCACTTTGCGAGGAAACGTCTAAAAGAGCCTGCACACTTCTGAAAAAAAATTCCTTGGACAGATGAAACCAAGGTGAACTTGTACGAATGTGATGGGTGTACACGGCTCAGATTCAGCCTAATAGGACAGTGTTTTATAGTAGATAGATAATGGCCCAAAGCAAACTGCAGAAGCAACCTAACAGTTTCTCAGGTTAAACAAATGGTATATTGTTCACTGACCAAATCAGTCACCTGATCTCAACCCAACAGAACATGTTTTTTTAGTTAATAAATACAAATCTGAATGCACAGAGACTCAGCAAAGGCCTGGTAGGCCATGCCATGTGAGGAAATGAAGCATTTGGTGATTCCCACTGGTTCGAGAACTCAGACAGCCATTGATTTTATTTAAAATCAGGTTAGTTTGTCCGATTACGTTCAAGCCTGTAAAAAGCTGCCCATTATTCTGTATACATTTTAAAACCCTTGAATTAAAGCTGAAAATCTGCACTTCAGTCTAATATTAAATGCTTGACTAAAAAAATACGACGACGGTGTACAAGAATTGTGCCTTTATCCAAATGTGTATGGACCTAACTCTATCTGTTCCATTTCATTTACTCACTAAATACACCAGGTAAGCCTGCTTCATGAAAATTATTCTCAACTTCAATGTTAAGCAAGCAATAGCAGTTCATCAATCACATATAACTACAGCTGCTTTGTCAATAGTGCTTTCATACTGACGTTTGGTCAATAGTGAGTTGACTCTGAGTTAATGCCCTTTAAGTCTGAGACAGCATTTTGTTTTTTGCTGCTATAATGCGGCTAATAAGTTCTAAATTGTGGGCTGTTGGTTTGCTTGCTTATGCTGAGATATTGCTGTGTGAGAGGGAGATGTGGAAGAGAGCAGATGCCCTGTCAGCAGAGCAGACAGTATCAGAGAGCACACTGTGATGGAGGCTAGGAGCACAACACGCACTATTTTTTTTTTTTTTTTAGAGAGCATCAGTTTTTTTCTTTTCCCTGACATCTTATAGTTCTGTTTCTGTTTTTTCTTTTGTTTGTTTCCCTGCAGTAAAAAATCTGAAAGAGTCAACAAACAAGGACTGCACTGGTGCTGCTTTTCAGTTTGAGGCTTTCAAACTGAAGCAGAGCCACAAGGAGCTTTCCATTATTCAACAGTAACATCTTTGACTCGTACATCCTTAGTAAAAAAAAGCAGGCAGGCTAGTGCTGCGCAATTATCAAATACAATAATATGAACCCACTTTGACCTGCCTACTGATATCCTCACTGCCACTCACAACACAACCTATTTTAGAAGCGTCACAATGGCTCAGTGCACAATTCCTGCCCTAAAAATGGCAGCTTTGTGGTTGTTAGGACCCCTCCGAGGCAACAGCATCTTCGGTGCATGACATCTTCCCATACAGCCATGACTCACAGAGCAAAATGTCAAGACAAAGGTTACCGGGCTTCTTCAATGCACACAATGAAGCAAATCTCAGGAGAGTGTCGCCTTCTGCCTGCCCATGCTGCAAAACGTAATGTCTTCCACTGACCTCCACAGGTTTGGATGTGAGGTATTGTTTACAGCCTCGGGTGACCCTATCTTGTCGGCTTCCCTCAATGCAAGCTGTAATCTCGATACCGTCGGGCCACACAGACAAGACTGCACTGCACAAAATGTTGATCTTGCAAAGAAAACTAATCCGGTATTGATTGCTACTTTGCTTTCAGCAAGGTTAAATACTTACACTTTGTTACCAGGTGAAGTGACTGATCTTTAAAACAGAAAAACAGGCTTATATTAACACGTCTCTTTAAAAACACAGTTTAGGGCTAAATCTCGTTGCACATCATTGGACCCTTTTTTTACAAGGTGCCCTTCAGCTGCGAGGGTCCTTGGCATATTATTGTATGATACCTCAGCCTGGAGAAACACAAGTGGATTTAAAAAAAAATTTAAAAAAAGCATCCACAGGACTTCATTAAACTGCACACTGAATTCTTAAATAAATTCTTTATAGTTCAATCAAACGCCGCATGCTAAATAGGTTTGATATTCATGCCTCTATTCATTCTCTACAGTGGACTGTAGCGTGTCTGCTAATGTGCCTGTCTTGCAAACACAAATTGCTGGAAAGATATGATAAAGAGATCGTGAACACAAAAAGGAAAATTTAACCAGCACAGACCTGCGAGAGAGAGTGCAGATACATTACAGCTCCCTCAGAGTGCTCTCCATTATTGAATTCATAACCACAATGGTTCATTAGCACTGTGAGTAAATAATAATTGAGGTTGCCTTTAACTGAGAGGGGCAGAAATAAGAGGACAATTAGGCTGCTTTCACAGGGCCCTCGCCTGCTATCTGCTTACATGATAAGGCTCCAGTTCTATCATAATCTATTTGTCAAATCAGCCCTTTAAGTAGGAGTGCTCGCATATTCTTCACGACAGCGGAACTAATTTTCCTCTAAAATTACTCACAAGGCAATGCTGTTCGGATGCAAAAAAAAAAAAAACAACAAAAGAAAAAAAAGAAATGTGTGTCAAGTGTGAAGGAACAAATAACATCTGTAGTTTGATTCACTGACTGCCCTCTGTTATTTCCACTGATGGGAGGAAACCCGAAACCATCTGAATCCTGTGATTAGAAGAACTGACAGCCAGAGTGTGCAACTGCAAGTGACGTCTGGTCATCTTTTAAAGATGTTATACCTTCAGAATGACACCAGGCCTGAGGGTCGCTTACCTTTTAGTTGGAGTAGGTGCCCCAGAGGACATGAGCATTGTGTCGTTCATGTTGTTGGCCGCTGGTTTCGGCTGACTAAAAGACAAGATTAGAGGTCTTTAATGCTGCGCTGCAGAGGTCTGTGGTGCTTGTCACCAGGGAATGGAGGAGAGGGCATTTGCATTTTATTAATAATCATGAATCAGCGATCCTGGCTTCAGTTTAATCCAACTGTACCAGGAGGGTGAGGAGGGAAGCAGGAGGATCATTATAAACCACTGAGTGTGTTGCAGGAAAAAAAGCAACATACTATACTCCAGTTAACTTAAAATTGTTGCAAAATAATTGACTATTCCGGGAACAGCGAATTAGATGTTTTTGGGCTATTAGCTTAAACCTAATTAACATGAGCAAGAGCAAGAGCAGCAGACAAGAGATCTAATTAAACTGGAAGTCTGTGAAAAACTAGCAAAGGTGACATTGTGGGAGGTAATTTGTGAGAGTAAACAAAGCAGTGGGGTCCATCTGGCGGCTGAATCAGTGGCAAACTCATCGGAGTCCAAACCCCCGGACCACAGAGTCTCATTAACGCGCCGAAATATCACTCTGCACATCTCAGGTCCTCTCAGCTTCACATCCGACACAGAAAACAGCAGAGGAAAGCATTTGATTTTCAAATCCTTGAAGACGCATCCGCAGTATCTTTGTGTAGTTATCAGCTTTGATTCTGTTGTAACAGTTTTATTTAAAACACTCATTACCACATAAAAGAAAATGCAATGTAGAGCACTGTGTCTTATTAAGATTATTTGTCCAATCAGCTTTTCCTTTTTTCTTTTTTCCAAATCAAACTATTTATATCTACATTGTGCAAAAAAGCCACCTTTACCCCCCCACAAAGTGCATCAACAGCACAGGCAGTTCTGTATATTACTCAGCTACTAAAAACAGAAATCAGCACAAAATATATGAAAAAATGCAGCAGTACTTCTAAATGCATGCTCCTCGCATTAACGTGGGTGCTCAAGGGGGTCAGTGTGTTCTTTTTGAAGACACACTGCAATTATTAATTCATTCAGACGTTTATGCCCCTCAAGAGTTGCCTAATGGGGTCGTAAGAGAAGCAAGTCCGAGTATTTGTTTCTGGGGCCGTTTGCACAACCACAGCACTGCTAATTTCTGGATCACGCATTAGGATAAACAGGAAAGCAAAAGTGTCACTACTTAAACGGCCACGCGCTGCCTTCCAGTCTCCCTGACAAACACTCCGGCTAAAATCCCAGCGCATGTGAAAAATGTTTACCTCTTTTTTTTTAAATCACATTAAAAAAAAAAAGAATCCACCCTGAAGGTGAGCTCCAGTCTGAGGACAGGAAGCGAGGCGCCACACTTACCTCTGTGAGGAGAGAAAGCACCTGTCTGGCTGGCAAAATACATCCAATTGCTGCTGTTGCCAGATGCCTAATCTGCCCTCAACTGAGCAGGCGAGCATCTCACTATTACACTGCTGTTGTCTCCAAGGAAACTCAGCGGTCATGTGACTTTGTGACGACGTAGATTTGCTCTCTCCCCCTCTCTCTCTCTCGCACACGCTCACTCTCCTCTCTTCACCTCTCGCTAACACAGTGGAAATTAGGGGGAAATGCCTTTTGCTCAAAATACCTCCTCTGCAACCTCTAAACAAAAAAAAAAAAAGCACAAATGTTTTATCATCTCCTCAGCAGACAAGCGCACAATGAACTCTACAGTTTCTACTATAATTGCAATTATATATCCTTACTCTTCCCCTTACCTTTAGTGAGTTACATAAGTCAAAGCTCTTCACAGTTAGCCTTCTATAAATAATCATCAGCCCTTTTTGAACATACCAATATAACTCCTCTGGCACAGCAGGGTGCCATAAAAAAGCTTCCTCTTATGTAAAGCAGTATTTCATTCTCCTCTAAATGTTAGAATGAACTCTAACAGGCATCCCGACTCGTTCACATCAGTGTCTGCAACGCTGTGATTCACTGACTCCCTAAACGCTGATTAAGGACACACAGGCCAGACATTTGGGCGGCGCCTCAGAGGTCAACCAGGAGTGAATTGACACAACATTTAGGCACTAAGAGATCAAAGTCTGCAATGCGCTAAGCTTTGTGTTACCTGCGTGCAGCGAATGACAATGTACCACGTGCTATTTATACTTGGCTTTGAAGGGGGTACTGGGAAAATTAAGTCTAGTGGCACCTCATGCACACTCGTTCGCCTTATTTCTGAAAAGGACGGGTGCCTTCAATCGTCCTCAGTCGGCTAAAAATAATAAGCAAGCGTGAAGCATCCTCTCCTGCTGTGCTCCTATTTCCCGCGAGGCTGACAGTACCTCGGCCATAAAAACCCAATGGATCACGCTCTCAGTGAAGTGAATTATATGCCTGTTCTCTACATTTTAATGACACTGATGGAATTTTCATTGACCTGGAGAATAAAAAAAAGAAAAAGAAGAAGAGGCATAAAACAGAGGAAAGCATTTTAAAATGTTAATGGATTTCTAGGGATTATATAGAGAGTGGAAAATTGGTTACTAAATATTAAACACTGGAAGAGAGAATTTGAGCCTACAGACTCACAGACTTGGTGTGTTCCACATTAAATGCAAAGTACGGCAAGATGCCTATTTTTTGACTCTTAGTCTGTTTTGGTGCTTAAAGTCTTTTGGCAGAAGCGGTGCTAAGTCTGAAGGTAAGAAGCCGCATCCTAGATTTAAAGTTTCTGAGACAGACAGTGCATCCCAAACCTATAACTCCTCTCTAAAACACAAATCCCCAAGAATCTCGCTGACAGTTAGAGTGGAGAGAAGAAATTCACAGCTCAGCTCACTGTTGGTCTTTGCTTTCAGATGCCAGTAAATATTTCAGAATAGTTTCAGAATAGATGCACTTTGTCTGAAGATGATATGAGAGTTTGGACAACTGGGAGACTCGTGTCCGTTCGATTTGGGCGTTTTGATCAAACTTGACTCTCTAGCCTGATTCTGCCATTATTAGTCACTCACAGAAGCTCCGTCAGCCATCACAGACACACACACACACACACACACACACCTAAGAGATCGCACTGATGTATGTCCTCTGCTTTTACGATATGAAACACCATCTCTTCACAAATAACATTCATCAGAATTGGCAAGCAGCAGCAATAGTTTTAGTATTCCAACACTGCATCTCTCTCACTCTTATGCATCACCAGTAAAATGAAGTCGATGTAGAATAAAACTAGAAGCCTGGCAGTTTTCCTGTGACTAATTACTGAGGGATCCATTTCTATAGCCAGCAGGGAACTCGGAATGGTATGCAGATAATTGCTGTGTTCCCCCATCATTTTTTTTTATTAAACTGCCCATTAAAAAACAGAATTATTCCATTAGCGGCAGAACTCATGGCTCATGGCTACAACGAGGGCATACGATTTACAATTTGATGTTGGATTTAACGGTACAGTTCAATTTAATTTTGTCCTTGTCTTACAGTCAAACAACAAATATCATATAACATCAAAGCGTAGTTGTTATTTTTCAGTTTTTATGTTTTATTAAACATCACAGATGTAAATTAATCAGCTCTAGAGGTGCTGGGAGGCTTTTAAACTTTAAACTTTCATCTGGAGCCAGATTAGCTAGCTCCCCCATTTCTGGTATTTATGCTAAGTTAAGCTAAGTTTTAAAGCTGCTTCTTCATAATTACTGAAAAAACATGGTTGAAGCACCGCTCTATTCACAGCCACTAACTGTAATTTTTATACACTGAGCACCTCTTTTCACTCTTTACCACTGCAGTATGTCATTACAATTTAGTCTTCTCTCTCTTAGTTGGTTTTGTCCTGTCTCCCTATTTCCACTTCACCCCAAACTGGTGGAGGGCAGTGTTGGTCAAGTTACTTGAAAAAAGTAATCAGTAACTAATTACTGATTACTTCCCCCCAAAAAAGTAATCCTGTTACTTTATTGATTACTTATTTTCAAAAGTAATTAATTACTTAGTTACTTTTTAAAAACATGATTTACAACCTGAATAGGTGATAAAGCGATAGATCTTTCAGCCCAATTCTACTTTTTCTAC
>NW_005187471.1:137971-158881 GCF_000239375.1 Pundamilia nyererei
AAACTACTGCTGTGTATTGATGAAATTTAACCTTGTAAAGGTTGTAAAATCAAGTTAAAACTGAGAGTTATCTCCAAATTTGCACACATTATAAAAACTTCGGTATGGGTTTGAGCTGTCACTTGAGAAAGCATCACGCCAAAAACAAAAGAAATCGGTTTGGACTTGAGAAAAAAAAGAACTGTTGGCACTCACAAAGCAGGAGATGGATATGCAAAGCTATAGCAGCGTTTCCAAGTGTCAAGAACTGGAGTGAGAAGTATCATCAAGAAATTCAAAGAGAGCCACACAGTACGGCACAAGCTTGGCAGAAGCAGGAAGAGAAAGATTTCAAAGACTCTGGAAATAAAGAGATGTGTCAAAAGACACCAGAACAACTGCCAAAACTCTAGTGAATGACTTACCAAGTTGGCAATTGTTGTCTTAAAGACGAAAATCACTCGAACCCTCCACAGGAACAGACTGCAAGGTTGTACACCAAGAAAACAAATACAAAAAAGATAACTTCAAGCCTGAAGTATTCTAAGGACAACGTTGAGAAACAGAAATACTGGAGTATTTACTCCCTTTAATCAGGTGAGACAAAACTAGAGCTCTTTGGTCATACTGAAACTGTTTATGCTTGGAGAAAGACATGAGATGTGTACAACCCAAAGAACAACATCCCCACAGTGAAACATGGAGGTGGGAGTATTATGCTGCAGTGCATCTGGAACTGTGAGGTGGAAGGTGGAAAGTGGAAGAAGGATATGTGAAGATTTTGAATGAAAAACCTCAAACGGTCAGCACCAAAACTGGGTCTGAGTTATCACTTTGTCTTCCAACACGACAATGATCCCAAACACACATCACTCCTGGTGAAGAACTACCTCCAGAAGACCAAAGTGAACATTACTGAATTCTGATTATGTTTCTGTGTGCAAGGTAAAATAAAGTAAGCATACAAAATAAAACCAGGATGTTTGGAAAAGCTGTGTTAAAAAATTCCTTGCTCTGTTTAAAAGCGCTTGGAAAATACTTTAAATAAAGGGAGAGAAGCTAATAATATTGTCCTTATCTGTATATAAATTAACCTGATTTGAACTGAATGACCTCAAACTAATTTCTTAAACATGGCAACAAGTTCACTGCACTCATATGATCTGCGTAGTCACCAGATCTCGCCACATCCAATAGAAATCCTGTTGGATGTGGAGGAATGGGAGATTCCCTTCATGAATGTGCAGCCGACAAATCTACAGTAGCTGCGTTTACGCTATCACGTCAATGTGGACCAAAATCTCAGAGGAACACTCGCAGCACCTTGCTGAATTTATACCACAAAGAATTAAGGCAGTTGAGAAGACAAAAGTGGATCCAACCCTGTTGTAGCAAGGTGTACCTAATAAAGTGTCCAGTAATTGTGTAACATATAAAATGCTAATGAGGTTCTAGATTTTGTTACAGTTAGATAGAGCCATGCTAGTACTTTTCTCACATCTAAAGATAAGCAGACTTAAGTGTCATGTTTAATGTATAATTTCATACTAAGGATCATATTCCAAAGAACTAAACAACACTGTTATTTCCCCCTGTGTGTTGTTTTGCAGATGTATCTGCCTGCTATTTTGAAGACCTGCACAGTTAAATTTGGGAGCTTTTAATCCGAACCAAAATTGAGAATGACAGTCGCTGATGAATACATATTTTGAAGGGTTGTCAGGTTTAAAAGCTTCTTTTCATTGCACAGCTGATGAGAGGCGCTACTTCATCGCCACACAAATCAAAACATAAAATCATTTCAGGAACCAAAAATAGATGTTTTTTTTTTTTTTGTAAATGCCCTTTCAGACATAACAATAGAGACAAAAAGATATAAAAAGAAGGGGTCAACAGTCACATCCATTATCCTAAAAGTCAGCAAACACGAATACAGAGTTTCAGCAACCTGAAAATGCCATCTGCAAGAGCATGAGGATGCACTTTGTGTTCAAAACCCTCAAAGGAGATCATAACAATAAGTTCTTGGAATTTCAAAGAAAGAATGCCAAACATATTTTTTTATTAAAGTCCAATAAGCTATTAAAACTTAAAAGTAAAATTATAAAAAGTAGAAATAATTAGGGCTGGGCCATATTATACCGTTCACGGTAATACCGGTATAATGTTAGGCAACGATAGGAAAATGAAATATCGCGATAGAATGGGAGTAAAACGCGCATGCGCAGTGCCTTTGTTTTCATACGCACATGGCCGATTGTTGAGTGAAACAGATGAACCAGAATTGGTTTGTAAAAATGGTGCAACTTCCGTGATGTGGAACTGGTTTGGTGTTTGTCCGTCAGATACACAACAAAGCACATTTTTTTGCAGAACATGCAAGGGAAAACAAAAGTTATTACATTTAACGGAGTTAGAAGTTAGCAGGAAGCTAGCGGAAGTTAGCTCGCTAGCTTCGCTAGTTACCTAAGCATGATATTGCATGTTCTGACTGAGAGATTTCTGAAAAAAAATCAAACGTACAGCTCTGCTATCACTTCCAACATAAATGAAGACAGGAAACTAAACAGCAGTGACGTTTGTAGGGTTACTGAAATTGGGCTAGCTGGTATATAATGATGTGCTACGTGATCGCTAGCGACACAGCTATGTTAGCATAACATAAACAGTGAAGCTGGAGGACGAACACTAACACTTTTCCACTTATAAAAGTTAACGTGAAGGTTCTTCATGGTTAGAGACAAATGCAATCGCATGGCAGGATGCTGTAAACGGACCAAACTTCAGTCAGGAGAACAACTGAGATAATCCATCCACAATACGAGGTTAGTCATTAATATACTGCAACAACATGGGAATAGAGCAGCTGCAGAGAATTCAACATTAATGAATCAATGGTACAGAAGTGGAGGAAGCAAGAAGAATGAGTTTAATAAAGTTTGATTTATCTGACTGCTTTGTTTCGCTTAATGTGCCTTATAATCCCGTGCACCTTATGGTCCGAAAAATGCGTACTGCACACTGCAGTTTAATGTTGCAAAGCACCTCTTTTTAACTTCAGTGGATATTATACATGGTTATGCTCAGGATATGTCAGCCCATTTCTACTGGAAATGCCTTTTGGTTAAACTTTCAGCAAGGAATTTGCATTTGCACTGTTACATTTTTATAAAGCTTTAATGTACATAAAAACCAGATTCTTGTTTAAGTGAAAATAAATGGAAGGTTGTGCGCTAGTAATGTTGTGGAGTTGTATTTTGTCTCGCACCAATTATATCGTCAGTTATATCGTTATCGCAAATTTTCAAATATATGTCGTGATAAATATTTTTGGCCATATTGCCCTGCTCTAGAAATAATCGTGGTACAACTTCCTCTAAGCTATATTATATTCAGTATTATTTAATCAAGGGCCTTTTCTCACTGCAAATTTTATTTTACATCAGAAAATACTGAGCAATTAAAACCAGTTTTAGAGCTCTAAACAAAAGCCCCAGCTGGTTTCTCTGTGACGGAGCTCCATATTCTCAGTGACTACACTGTCTGAAATAATCAACATCATAAAAAAAAGATAGATATAGATATGGATTGCAACTTCCTGTGGCCCCTAGAGATACATAATTCTAAATATATTTTAGCCACAAATTTTATTTTTTATCAATATTAATCTACTTGTGTGAAGTAATTTCATGCTACGCAGCCTATAGTGTGCAAGCTAATCCAATCGCCTTATCTCTCAGTAGGAGGAAAACATCCGGGTCGACAGTTGGCTCTCCCTGTTGTGATGAATTGTAAATTTATGCAAATGTAAACTCCATCTTAAACGCATAAGTTTGGGCACAATGCAGAAAAAGCCCCCTGGCAGTGGGCAGAGTCTGGATATAAAAGCGAATCGGGGTAAAACAGGAAATCATGCGAATGTATTTACGTTGTGTCAATTTTCTTGGTATTCACGAAGCTACTTTCTCCCCTGTGATGCAGTGCACTATCAATTACTCACTGACACTTGCCAGCAGCAAAAGGATATACAGACAGCTTAGATTTATGGTCGTGACTGGAATATGAAGCGGGATTTTGTTATGAAACGTGCTATGGAAACTGTCGAAAGCTCAAATACAAAAGTTGAGAGATTTCCTGCGATCATGTTAACGCCATAGACAAGAACAACCACGGACCACTGTTTTTATACTCAAAACACAGTTAGATGTTGTCTTGGTGGAGACCATAAAGCGTTGGAGTTTCAGTGCAACAAAGAAGACGCTACGTGAAAGTATCTCAGTGGTGGAATTGATTATGTTAATAGTACTATTTTTCAGCTGAAATGTAAATGAGTCTTCAGGGTTTAGGACACCAGCAGAATATAATGCATTTTCTATAATGATTTCCCAAAGCCTAGAATCTGAGATTTATACCATCGTCCCTGTTTCATTGCCAACAGACTGATGAGGATGACTGCGCTTAACGGCAGCAGCAGCTGAATCTGTGTAGTATATCAGCATTTCCATGGTAGCAAATAATCAGGGACGAGATGTCTGAGCAGGATGGCGCACTATCAGTCATGTGGTGACAGCAAAGTGGAAAGATGGAGGCAGTTACATGACGGTAGCAGACTATAGATCATGAGGATACTGATCCTTGCCATGCTGTTAATCAACAAATCTGCTGGGGTTCCCTCAATAATGACAGAGAGAGCAGGAACAAATGCATTGGGAAGAGTACTTACACAGTGTGGGTGAGCTCCTGTGGTCTCTCGGCCTGCTCGGGGAATACGGGATGTGGCGGCTCTCCGATGGGGACGCAGCCTAGCGATTTACTGATGGCATGGCTCAGCTTTTTAGCCGGAGACTTCTGTGAGTTAGGCAAGACAAACAACGCATTGGTTAGCTTTGCAGTTCTGTTGACTGCTGTGACTGTGTTGGAGTGAAAACAGTTTTACGCTGTTAGAAGTCATTTACATAACTAGGTCAAGACGTTGTTTACAGTGGGAAAAGTGGGGATGAGAAGTACTTGTTGCATACTCAGTAAAAGCTTCTATTGAGCAGGTTCGGTGGATTCTTTAATCCAAATGGCTGAAAAACTGCAGTGAAGCTTGACAGCAATGCTTCATTCAGGAGAAATAAGGGAAGAAGCTTCAAAATATAACAAACACATTTAGGTTTGGCTACCCTGACCAATGGTTTAGGATGATTTCCAGCACTCGTATTTCACTCTTTAGGAAACTCTGAATTATATGGGAAAAGTATACAGTACTATCCCTAATGTTTCTGATGAGTGATACTTTAACTTCTTAACTGAAGTCACTCATATCTTATGATTTTTTAAATTATATTTTCTCATACTGGCAGGTTAGAGCATCTTTCAACATATTTTAGTGCGGTACAAGGTGGTCACCACAACAGATCATTTGCCTTCATCTCATCCTGTCCCTAGCATCCTCTTCGGCCCTCACTAATCCTCTGCATGTCCTCCTTCACTACATCCTTTGGTGTTCCTGTTTTCCACCTGGCTGGCACCTCTGTGTTCAACATCCCTTGTCCAATATATTCTCTATCACTCTTCTCCAAATGTCCAAACCATCTCAGTGCCTCTCTAACTTTGCCTTCAAAGTGCTTATCCTGAGCTGTCCCTCTGATGTACTCATTTCTAATCCTGTCCCTCCTGATCACTCCCAATGACCCCTACTCTGCCTCATGTCTTTCTTTTGTTTGACTGAATGTCTCAACTTATAAACTTTTCTTTTCACTTTTGTTGTTATCCTTCTGTCACAAATCACCCCGGACGCTCATCTCCACTCACCTTTCTTGTGCACTGTCCATTGCTTTGGATGGTTAACCACAGGTATTTATATTCATGCACCTTCACTGCTTCTTTCACTTCACCTCCCCCTCTAAGCATGACTCCATCTCTGCAGGCTCTCTTCCACCTGCTTCCTACTCTTACTACAGATCACAATGTCAATTGCAAGCATCATAGTCCTTGGAGATTCCTGCCTGACCTCATCTGTCAGCCTGTCCATCACCACTGCAAACAAGAAGGGTCTTAGAGCTGATCCATGATGTAATCCCACCCCCACCTTGTCACTCCTCATGCACACCTCGCTATTGTTGCTGCCCTCATGTTCTGCACCACCATCAAATACTTCTCTGTCACTTCTGACTTCCTTGTGCAGCACTACAGCTCCTCTCTTGGCATCCTATCATGTGATTTTGCTAGAGCCATAAAGACACATTGCAACACATTCTGACCTTCTCTGTACTTCTCCATCAGCGCTGTCAAACACTGCATCTGTAGCGCTCTTTCCTGGCATGAAGATGTACTGCTGCTCACTAATTTTCAGCTCTCTTCTTAAACTACCTTCACCAACTCTTTCACTGGTAGCTCTGATCACTTGACTGTCATGTTGACACCTGAATGCAGGCCCAGAATGAGCCAAATGCCTCCGGCAAGTCAGATATCAGAAAGCGGCCTCATGAGGCTAATACATCCTTGCAGGACAGCTTTGAGTGCGCACGGTGGACCTTTAGAGACACAGCTACATCAAGGGAGTTGTATAGACCTCTAGGAATCCACAGATGCTGTCACTGAATTTGTAAACAAATGCACAGACGATGTGACTGTCATCAGAACTGTCAAGACACTTGGTGACAAGCCACAGCTGACAACTGAGGTCTATTCACCACCGAGGATCAGAGTTATCATCTGGAAACAGCTCAGCCTATAGCATACGAAGAAGCAACTGAAAACAGGCATTATGTGAAAAACTGTCAAATCATTTTACAAACAACAAGGACACGCAGCGCTTGTGGCTGCGTTCCAGACAGCAGAAGGCTATAAACCCACTGTGCAATCAGGTCTTAATGACCCCACTCTACCAGATAACACTCAGCACTCTGAACACAGACAAAACTAAGGACATGATCATGGATGTCAGGAGGACAACCTCCAGTTGTGTCCCACCACTGACCATCAGTGGATCTATAGTAGAGCAGGCAAAGTGCACCAAGTATTAGGAAGTGTATCTGAAGGAAGGTTTGAACTCCAGTGACAACACCACAGCCCTCATTAAGGAGGTAAAACATTGTCTCAATCTCCTCTGTAACATGAAGACATTGAACCTGAAGCGGGACCTCGCCACTCCACCCCTGACAGTCTATTACAGAGGCACCACCGAGAGCATAATCATGTCCTGCATCACTTGCTGGTTTGGAAACAGCAGGTCTGAGGAAAGACACAAACTGAACAGGATTGTGAAAACAGCAGGTGACAGCATCATAAATGATCCCTGCCATCTATCTCGCAGCCTGTTTTCTCACCTGCAGTCAGGAAGAAGGCAAAGAAGCATTTTATTCTGCTATAATGATTTTATTCTAAATGCTTCTTAACCATGTTTTATATGATCCAGATATTTTTAAGTACCAATGTTTATTTTATTTATCATTGTTTATTATGGTCCTCATATGTTGAGCTAAATGTTTATTTTCCCTAGGGCAAGCAGAAATGGTATTTAGTTTTTATGCACATAAAAATGATACAGTTCAAGTTCTTTCCCATATCTTCATAGTGTGACTGATTAAACACATCCGTCTGTAGCTACTACAGCTCTGCACATCAACCTTGTTCTTGAAAATCGGGGCGACGTGCAGAGCTGTAGTAAACAGCACTCCTCTTTCTTACTACGAACCTTAATGTTAGCACAACGTAGCGAGATGTGGTGTAGGAATAAAAATGCATGTCCTTGCCTGTATAATGTCACACTTGAGATTTAACTAACAAATAAAAGTAGGAAAAATAAATGTACTGCACTTGGAGGCAGATAGAGAGCAATTGCAAAATGGATGAGCATCCATTTTTTCTGTCACATAGCCAGTAATACTGCCAGGTAATCAGGACCGAGGTTAACAGAAAAAGCATCCAAATGGCAACAGCAAATAATTTCACTGGTGTGCGTACAAATCATACCAATTTATCAGGGAAGCAGGACAACATCCCAAACAGATGCATGCACCTACCCCATGTTATAATTTTCTTTCTTTTTTTATATCAGAGAAAAAGCGTTTTGTTTTTCTCCAGCATGTCACTCCAGTCCTCAGGCTACAAGAGCAGTCAGTCTTCTCTGTGTAAAATCCAAGTGGTATGTGAAATGGGTTCAGACTTCCCATGTTTCAATTTATAACATAATGATTGAGCTTTGGGGGCAGCAACACAGTAAATTCAGTCAATACAATTTTATTTGCCAAGATGAGTAAAACCCCATTAAATCCCTGCTGAATTTGTCTGAAAGGACGAGAAATGTGGGCACATGGTTGCTATGTCATAAAAATCAGTCGAGATGAGACCGAAGAGATATTGACTTTTCAATTGTATGGAAATGGGAAAAGCATAATGTAAGACTGAGAAATAATCAGAGCCTTTTCCCCTTACCCAAGACGAGTGCTCCTTCATCTGGTGCTGGTTGCTATGGGGACCATTAGCATGGCCACGCCAGAAGCAGCTTTGACAGAGCTGGTAGCCATGGCACTGTTGGCACCGATACCGGAAACCCATCATGCTCTCACTCCGGCAATAAGAACATTCCACCGGATGGAAGACTGAGTGGATAAACACGAAAACAAAGACACTTTCCTGTCAGAGTGGTGATGTCACTAATCTCAGAGCTACTTCTGTATTTGGTTTGTTTTAAATAATAAAAAGATTCAGATACTTTACGTATGTCAATTTTATGTTACCTTATACTCCACTATATTTACTTGAGAAATTAGTCAATGCTTTACAGATAAAGGACAATTAAAAATGATCTTCTGAGTTGACTCCACCACTTCTGTAACAACCAATAGCTAGAAAGTTGACACTATGACACATCTTTAAGACAGCCTACCTCCCCCCACCCCGCCCCCTCATTAGCATATGAAATGTAGAGAGAAAATATTTTTATTCATTTGGAGAAATATGCGACGGGAAAGTACATTTAAAATTTATTTACACAATTTGTTGTCATCGTCTTGATTTTGGTCTTGGAGCAAAGCCAAGACTGGTTTCATGATTTCTTCTGGCTTTTCTTAAAACAGGATTTCCTTGTTGGTTTTTTATGATATTTCACTCACTTTATAAAATGTTACCATGAGAGAAAATGTCTAAAAATAGTGAACTATTATTCCTTTCTCAAGCATCTCTTCTCAGTATTAAATTTGGTTTGGGAAAACTTACCATTTTCAACATTAGCAAGTCGGTGCATGAGCGGCAGCCACACAAGACACTGCGGGGGAGGATCTGCCATCAACACATCCAAAAATGTGTTCAGCATGATCTTCTTCTAGATACAAACACACACATGCATGCGTTGAACAAGTGTAAAGCACTGAAGACTTTGAAAAAAGTAAAGGAGAAAACTGATTCAGTATTCTCTTCCTACCTGCTGAGGGAAGCACGTCCGCACTGAGTGCTCCGTGTAGCCGAATGATGGGCCCTCGAACACGGCTGTGGGGAGTTTCAGCACCTCCCGAAGGAACTGATCAAACTTTGCAAACACCATGACGCCACTGGAGTCGGAGATCTGCGAGAAAATATCTGAGAAAGCAAATGTCACATTTTACTTTTGAGCAAAAACAGGATGCAAACCAGCACTTGACATTTATGTGAATGGAAACTATTGATCCTAGGTACACAGACTCAGCATTAACTTAATGCATTTAAAATAAATGAATACTGTATATATGTTGCAGCAGTGCCCCTGTGTGTTTAACTCGAGTAACTACATGCAGACCCTGGCATATGTAATTAACCAAAGCATCAGCTTTTAGAAAAAAGCAGTCAAAATTGTACTTACAGCGTAGTTTGTCAACAATCTTCCCTCCACACATTGTTGCCAGCATGGCTTTCATTGAGAAAACTGTCAACTTCCCATGGCTTTCACTGCAAGTGGAAAGCATTCCAAGAAGCAGAAAGTTGAATTCAAAATGAATAAAATATACATTTGTTTATTAATTCTGTTCCTATAGTACTAGGAATTTATGGTTTTTATGCTTTTCATGCTTCTTTTTTTAATTTAACCTGAAGTTTTGTCATTTAAGAGGAAAAACTAACATTCAGGAGTATGAACAAAAATAAAATTGAAAAATATGACTGCAGTGTTGATTTTGCATCCTTTAGCATACAAAATGTGAAGAATCTTTAACTAAACCTTAAACTACGGTTGATCGTGGACGTAAAAATGATTATTCACCTGCTTTATTAGGTTTCTACAGGGAGTGCAGAATTATTAGGCAAATGAGTATTTTGTCCACATCATCCTCTTCATGCATGTTGTCTTACTCCAAGCTGTATAGGCTCGAAAGCCTACTACCAATTAAGCATATTAGGTGATGTGCGTCGCTGTAATGAGAAGGGGTGTGGTCTAATGACATCAACACCCTATATCAGGTGTGCATAATTATTAGGCAACGTCCTTTCCTTTGGCAAAATGGGTCAAAAGAAGGACTTGACAGGCTCAGAAAAGTCAAAAATAGTGAGATATCTTGCAGAGGGATGCAGCAGTCTCAAAATTACAAAGCTTCTGAAGCGTGATCATCGAACAATCAAGCGTTTCATTCAAAATAGTCAACAGGGTCGCAAGAAGCGTGTGGAAAAACCAAGGCGCAAAATAACTGCCCATGAACTGAGAAAAGTCAAGCGTGCAGCTGCCAAGATGCCACTTGCCACCAGTTTGGCCATATTTCAGAGCTGCAACATCACTGGAGTGCCCAAAAGCACAAGGTGTGCAATACTCAGAGACATGGCCAAGGTAAGAAAGGCTGAAAGACGACCACCACTGAACAAGACACACAAGCTGAAACGTCAAGACTGGGCCAAGAAATATCTCAAGACTGGTTTTTCTAAGGTTTTATGGACTGATGAAATGAGAGTGAGTCTTGATGGGCCAGATGGATGGGCCCGTGGCTGGATTGGTAAAGGGCAGAGAGCTCCAGTCCGACTCAGACGCCAGCAAGGTGGAGGTGGAGTACTGGTTTGGGCTGGTAGCATCAAAGATGAGCTTGTGGGGCCTTTTCGGGTTGAGGATGGAGTCAAGCTCAACTCCCAGTCCTACTGCCAGTTTCTGGAAGACACCTTCTTCAAGCAGTGGTACAGGAAGAAGTCTGCATCCTTCAAGAAAAACATGATTTTCATGCAGGACAATGCTTCATCACACGCGTCCAAGTACTCCACAGCGTGGCTGGCAAGAAAGGGTATAAAAGAAGAAAAACTAATGACATGGCCACCTTGTTCACCTGATCTGAACCCCATTGAGAACCTGTGGTCCATCATCAAATGTGAGATTTACAAGGAGGGAAAACAGTACACCTCTCTGAACAGTGTCTGGGAGGCTGTGGTTGCTGCTGCACGCAATGTTGATGGTGAACAGATCAAAACACTGACAGAATCCATGGATGGCAGGCTTTTGAGTGTCCTTGCAAAGAAAGGTGGCTATATTGGTCGCTGATTTGTTTTTGTTTTGTTTTTGAATGTCAGAAATGTATATTTGTGAATGTGGAGATGTTATATTGGTGTCACTGGTAAAAATAAATAATTGAAATGGGTATACATTTGTTTTTTGTTAAGTTGCCTAATAATTATGCACAGTAATAGTCACCTGCACACACAGATATCCCCCTAAAATAGCTAAAACTAAAAACTACTTCCAAAAACATTCAGCTTTGATATTAATTTTTTGGGTTCATTGAGAACATGGTTGTTGTTCAATAATAAAATTATTCCTCAAAAATACAACTTGCCTAATAATTCTGCACTCCCTGTATTCTTCTTATAAATCGTTTTAACTTGCCTAGCGAGACCAGCTTGTTTCGTCTGAGATTCATTTAGCTCTTGCTTCCGAGCAGAAGTAACAGAGTGGATGAAAGCTCTCCTGCCTAATTCAGTTTGGACCTGAGGGACAGATAGCAAAACTGCTTCCTGTGACTGCAGCAAGTCGTTTCCAAAAGTTTCACAGAGATACGGGAGCATGAATAATAACAGAGTGGGACCAGAATGGCTTTACAGATAAAAGTAAACCAATTGAATGGATCCCTGGATGGAGAGGGCAAGCAGCCAATCAATTTGAGTACACGAGGTACAATAATGAGAGAGTGCTTTATGGTCAATAATAAACCTCCCTGATTCAGGAAGCACTGAGCGGATATTAAGAGGAGGGACGTACCGTAAAACATCTCCAGGGTTACCAGACTTTGTCGACCGGTACAGGGTAGCTTATATGTTAACATTTTTGATTGATGAGCAGTTTAATATTTCAGTTAGTTAAATGTACATAGACAGGGTCCTTTAATAAAAGTAAATATGCTTGTATAATCTTAATTATTAGCTAGCTTAGAGTCTATTTGTTATCCTGATCCATACCCACCTAAAATCCTGATTTTGAACCTACTAGAAGTTAATAACATTTTACATTCTTCATCGATTGCTGGGTCATTGATACTCTGTCCTCTGCACCAATCTGTATTTCTGGGATTTCTGAAAACAAGATCCATGGACCATCAAAGTGCCAGTAATGGTTTTACTGTATTTTGATTATGTTTGGAAATAACTCAGCCATGTATAAGTGTCTATTTAACATCCTGAAAGTTAAGCAGCTACAGGAAATGTTCTCCCCTGGTCTTTTTAATCACATATAACACAACACAAACCAGAAGGAGAACACTTGGAAGTGCCCAAGCAAATCTTTGGGAGGTGGCAGTCTTTCTGTTAGTGTGACAAATCACAGAGTCAGAAATGTGGATTTGTGAAGATTTATGGGTTGAAATTTTAAAACTGCACTTGATTTAAAAAAGGTTCAAAAAGAGCATTGTGCAAAAGTCCAGAGCCACCTCAGATTTCTATATAATTTGCTAGGAAGATGAGAAAAGGCTCCCGAAATTACTGATTTATTAGTGAACTTGAAAGTCAGTATTTAATTTAACCACCTACATTCATCAACACAACCTGAACTCTCTTACTTGCCATTTCTTTAAGCAGTCGTCAGGAATAGTTCTCTTCCCACTTCCCGAAGGACATTCAAAGTTAAGTTCTTCTTTGGATGTTGGCTCCCTTTTGTTTAATTCTGTTGAGGTTTGGGCTCTGGGGAGGCCACTCCAAATGACTGATAGTTTTCTACTGTTTTTCTATCCAGGTATGCTTTTACTGCAGTGGCAAGGTTGGGATCATTGTCATGCTGAAAAATGAAGTTGTTGCTAATCAGATTATTTTAGATGGTATTGCATGGCGAATCAAAATCTGATGGTACTTTTCTACGTTCATAATTCCATCAATTTTGATAAGATCCCCCAAAACCACTGACTGAAATGCAAACTCAAACCATGACAGAGTCTGTACTGTGTTTTACAGATAGCTGCAGATACTTTTGTACCTGATCTCCTCCATATATACTAATCATATGAATCCAAGACCTGTTGCCACTGATTTTCATTCCGGTTCTTGTGTAATTTGGCACACCTCAGTCTTTTATCCTAGTTTCCCTTCCTTGACAGCCAACCTACCATTTCTTTTGAGGCTTTAGCAAACAGTGGATTATCTGCAGGCTCCAGTTTATCTCTCGGGTCCTGTGTAAGGTTTTTGATGGATTTTTTTTACTAGTTTTTTCTTCTATTAAGGGGATGACTTTCGACACCATTGATCTGCTGTAGATCATTTTTAGAACTGTCACTTCTTCTCTTGAACTTCAATTGCTGAGATATTTGGGGTGGCGGGAAAAAAAATCGAACCAGCACAGTATTGTGATTTTTTGCATGGTGATACTGTATTAACCCAGGGACATGAAATATCAATATTTTTTGTTAAAACAATGAAAATAAATACATAAATAATAAATGAAAATACCCTGGGAATACTACTCAACTGCATGACCATCCTGAGATAATGTTAGCTGAACAAGTTTACACTAAATCCAACACTGGAAAAACACTTAGCTTGATAAAGTACGTAATTGCCAGCTTGACCCATTCAATAGCAGACTGACAACAGAATGATAGCAGGTGACAAAGTTTATGTCACGGTCCTGGGTCAGTGACGCAGTGTTTTGTATTTTCAGTTATTATATAGTCTTTGATTTCATAATTTATCATTTCTGGTTTCTTGGTTTCTGTTCCTGTGCTCCTCCTGTGCTCCTCCTGTGCTCCGTGTTCCCTGTGTCTCCTCAGTCAGTGCCAAGTCTGTATCTTTGTGATTCCTAATTCTTAAAGGTTTGTTGTGTATCTATGTTTAGTCATCTGTCTTCCCTGTCAGCCGTGTCCCCTTGTGAAGTCTGCGTTGTCTGCACCTGTCCTGTGTTTTGTTGATAAATAGTTATATTTTCTAGAGCTGATTTAGTGCTATTAGTGCAATTTAGGGTCTTTTTGTTCCCTCCTGTATGAGATATGCCAGGTTTTCAGCTAACAGCTCTTTGGGAATCACCTTGTTGGTGCAAAAATACTATTTTATTCCTGCCAAACAGTTTTATCTTTGGAATTTTTGGTAAATTCATCTAAAGAAATGAGAGTGACGGGTGGCTCAAGACTTTTCCACAGCACTGTATAGATCATCATTTACACTTATTTCAAATAAGAAAAAGCTTTTTTTTTAAGCAATGCATTTTATAAGCGATTAAGAATTGATTATTACTTAAAAACTGATTTGAAGCAACAATGTCAAATAGTTGATGGCTTCAGCTCCTCTTTTGTGACAATGTGAGGTTTCCACATGTTTTATATTAGTGGACTTGATCCAGTAATCTGTAGCCACTTTTTGTCTTTTTAACCTATTTATAAAAACTATTTACAGTTTATTGCAAAACTCATGTTAGATTCATCTTTGCTTGTTGTTCTGTTGAATTTTTTTTTTTTTACTGCATACAGTAAATTTTCTTGCAGTCCTGCAGTTACACTTATCTTGAATTTGCTATTAGCCAGCAGATTCAAACCATGAACCATCTTGCTGTGAAGCAACAGTGCTAACCACTGCTCCAATGTGCCACCCTCCTTTGGTAAATATTATCTTTAAAAGATCCTAAATAAGAGCTGTGCCTTTACTCTTTTGTTGTTTGTTGTTTCTATCCAAACAACACCACCTACAGACTAGACTACAGTATAGTACTTCTCTGTGTTGTGCACCTATTCCATACCTATCATATGTGGCCACCATGAAGTTGAGCAGGAGCCCAATGGACTGTTCCACATTGATCTGGTGGGTGGTGGGCAGCCGCTTGTTGAGCTGGTAGTAAATGGAAGACAGAATAGTCTCCAGTCGTGACACATTGATTTCAGCATTGTGGTCCAATGTGTTGAGCCCGTTGTCACGAAAGGCTTCGATCATGTTCCAGACATCCACCAGATGAACTGTGAGGGGGGATTGGCAAACAGACAGAATACAATCAATCAAGTCTGCATTCATGTTCAAACAAATGTTTCTGCTGGTGTTATAACGGCTGAAAAGAGGTGACATTTTTTTCTTACGGTTACATCTCTTCTGCACAAACCGAAGTTTGCAGGCAGTCCTATAAGTTGACAGTCTGATGACATCAAAGTTTTGAGCTCCTGAAAAATAAGAGAAACGCAGCCTCAAAAAATCATCTATACCTGACAAATGTAATCTGATATCAAAGTAAAAATATCACTTAAAGCTTTTTGAATGTTTATTTAATCAGTGATACGCTCTGTGTGGGAGGAATTACACGCGAGGGACCATGCATGTTTGTGCATTACATGAGATAGTGAAAAGACATCTCTCGCAGTCGACTCCACTCACTCATTTCCATGAAGAGCTGTCTCTTCTCCACCATGGCCTTGCCTCGTTTACTGCCTTCCTCGATCATTCTGTGGCACATCAAACACCAGTGCATGCAGCACTTACTCTTACTGTGCTTACTGCACAGCAGCATAGTAATAAATGCAACACACAACTCATTTCAGTGTCAGAAGTCATAGAGATAGGACTAAGAAGGATTTGAATGAACTACACTTCTTGCATACAACTAAAGAAAATGCAGATATATACAGAACAGATGATTTTTGTGGATAAAACAGAATAGAAAAGGATCTGGTGTTCAAGTCTAAATTACATTTACCAGTGGAGGGCACACAGTAAGTGATCCATTATGTGGCTATAATGAATTATTGAAACACTCAGATGAACCCTTGAATACGGCTGTACCAGCAGGAAGTTTGCAATTTACCCTCTGCACAAAGGACAGCGTTAGTCATCAATATAACCTTGGTCAACTATACTATATAGATGATTTTGCTTTGAAATTTCACTTGTTTATTACTAGTCCATTCCCTATTACCGAGAAGGGACAGAGAACTGAAAAGAAATTATATATACATTATACTGAGAGTGTGCTTGGTAAAAGAATAGCCGTGTCAGAACTGTGACTTTTATTAAAAAGAAGAGTTTAACACTGTCCGGATGATGTTACTTCCTTCATTAGGTATATAAGGAAAAATAAAAAAATATATCCTTTCACATTTGTAGGTTTAATATGAAGCTACAATCAGGTGCCAAATAGCTTAGCTTAGTATAAAGATTTGAAAATGTGGAAATTGTTTGCTCTCCAGCTTCTAAAACTCACATAATGACCAGAATAGGTTGTAGTTTAGGGTGGGTTACATAAGGGATATTTATATATAGTATTCCAGTATTTCTGCATAGACAGTTTTACCAGTTTCTGGCTATACTAGCTTACCAATGTGAGAATGTTATAGATCAATTACGCGATCTAACTCTTGGGGGAAGTGGAAATAACTAGAGATGCGCCAACTGACCAACAAGAGACCAGAATCAGCTGATTTCCAGTGTTCTTTGCCCAGACAGGTGACCAGCCAGTCAGCCTCATGTACATATATGGCTTATTATGGGTCAGACCACAATGGCATAGGCAAACAGTCATATACTAGCATCTTATTGGGTGAAGACACAAACCTTGGCAAAATAAATCGCCACAAAATGGAACAACAAATTTAATAAGACACTTAAATCCCCCTCACCAAGCTGAACATGGATATTTTAAAAAGGTAGCAAAGGCAAAATGGCTAAAGCTATCAGTATCAGCCTCGGTATGAGCAATGAAAGAGTAAGTGTAACTTACTGCAGTTTGGCAAAATTATTCAATCTTATCAATTCTTTACTAGTGAAAATAAATTTTGCATTAAAGAAAAGTATGCTGTCTATTGCAGTTCTTAGAAAGAAAATCTCAAGAAGCCAAGGAAATTGCAATCTCTACAAATCTTTTAAAATATGATGACAAAATCTATTTAGCTCTAAACTCACGAGCATGTAAATATTTCTCAATGCCCCCAAATAATTATCTGATACCAAAGAAGAGATGCCTATTGAACAGCTTTAACTGTTGCTGCCTGATTGAACTTCACTGTTGACTCTGTTGTGCATTTTCAAACAGGATTCACTGCTGGTGTATGTTTTCTTCTCAGCTCAGCAGGGAAAGAAAAGCCCCCTTTGAAACAACACAGGTTTCACTACTTCATTCACTTCTTTCTCTGTACTATTTTTCAAAAGCATCTCCATGGCTTTTATTATTGTGATTCCAGTCACTTCTTTACAGTGTCACTTCTCTCAAACACAGGACAATTTAATTTACCGTTACCACCAATTCTTTTGGACTTGTTTTCTTATCTGACAAAAATAATTTACCGTGAAGACAATTTGCACATGGACACCGTATCCTTTCCTGCTTACCAAGCGCTTATATGACATGCTTTACATGTGACATATTATATCACACTGATTTTAAAAGTACTTACCTGCCGCACACTGTATGTCAACAAAGTGAAGCCTTAAACGTTGACCCTGTGAAAAAAAAACAAATTGAAAAAGGTCAGCGAGGGTGTCTTGATATTGACTTGACACCACCATTACTACGAGAGATGAGCTATTTCACGCTGACAAAATGTAGTAGACTTTTAAATAAGTAATTAACACCTCCCTTGTTTACCTCCTTCAAGGACTTATTAACTCTCACTTTGTGCTTTTCTTAACCCCCCCTCCATCGCCTCCTGTAGAGATACTGGTGAGCCAGCTAGGGAGCACTCCAGTGCCTGTGGTCTGTGCAAATGATAATTCTCTATGACATCCCGCTCAGCAGTGACTGCATCCTGTGGGCTAATGACACTGACTGAGCTGCAAAGGAACCACTTAATGATGACGGACACAGAGCACATTAGGGATAGCCAATAAGCCATTAGCACTGGGTGTCCCTGGGACCAAGGACTCAAGAGTATCCCAAACATGTTTAGATTACTTGCTTATTCTCATGGTGAATTGAGGGCATTCAGCTGATCAGCAAACCATAGAAGCCAAGGTTCGAAGTGTGTAGACAAGAAGCCCCCCCCCTTTTTTTATTTTGCTTTCACTTCTATCCAACCTTGTTTTAGACAGACTGATCTCTAATGTTATGACTATTTCCAGTCACAAACTCGCACCTCTCCCTTGTCTTGAACATTTCTCTGTGCTGCTTACAAGAGCCAGCAAAGATTTTTAAAGGGGACGCTTCATTGAAATTAAGTTTTAAATAATAGATATTAATATAATAAGAGCCACATCTAAAGACTATTTTCAACATCAAACAATCTGCTGATATTTTTCTCAAATGTTCAATCAATATTTTTGCCATACGACAGCTTTGGGTGATTTCTTTAACTACAGCCTGGCTTTCTAACAAGCAAAACCTCCCACTTCCTAAACAGCGGGTTGAGTAAAGCAGAAAATCCAGTTGTGGGAATCTGATGTTTGCTTGAAAAACCAAACGAAATGTCAGATTTTTTCCAAATAATTAATTTTTTTGAGCAACTGAATGACTCATCTTCAGCTCTTTGACAACAACCACTCGTTTCACAAGCAGCAAAACCGCTCTGTGCAATAGTCAAAAATCAGCTTCAGTGCTTATAAACACCATCACATGCCTTTGGAGCTGGCAAAGCATGGTAGTTTGGATAAAGTCAGACCAATTATATATCATAATTCTGATTCTAAATAGAGAAAAAAAAAGAGCTTTGGGGGCATTTTTAGAGCAGATATGTCAAAGGGGCACGGCTGCCCTTTGGCGAAATGGTTAAAAAACATTGGTTATGCAGTGGAAGACCCAGCAAAATATCACAATGGTTCATTGTAAATAAATTCCCTCTATGAGGTAACTGCTGAAATTCATGAGTATGCAACAAGGGTTGCACACTGGCAGTTCGTGTTCACAGACGTGTAATCAGAGCCTGTAAGCAGATGACAGTTTAACGGTTAAGTTGATTATTTGATGGAAGTTTTTAATAATTCATGCCAAAATAAATTCAGCACATTCAGATCACAGTCGGTGTGATCACTGTTTCACCGGTCCCGATCAATGGGATTTCTGGCTAGTGCCATTTATTCATCTCCCCATAAACAATCACAAGCTCGTAATAATTTGGATGTCAGATGCTTGCAGTGAAGTCAGACTGTGTAGTAATCATCACAGGCCTGGAAAGGTGCATTTTACTGTAACCGCACCTTCAGCTCCAAGGTAATGACAACATCCTTTGACGCGAGTCAACATAAGGACTCTGTTACTGCAGTATCTCTCCGCCGCTGATATCATTCACTTCTCCCTTTCTACGAGCCTTAATTCTAACGCTGAACAGCACCGCAACACTTAAAAATTACTTCTAAAGCGACGGCAGAGCATCAACGCAGCCATGTTGCTGATTTAACCGCCTATTTACCTTATTTCCGCAGTGGGGAATGTGTGTCGTGATGTCCATACATTTATTTTTTATTTTTTTAATTTGTATTTTTTTGGTTAACAAACAATGACAATTCTGCATTTCTTCAAATCCTACTGGTGTCTCCACAGCCAAGTAAGATACATGGCGGGGAATTGGCCTTTACCGGAGGAAAATCGCGCAGGTTGCGTTTAGAGCATCATCATCATCGGTGGCAGCAGCAGCAGCATCAGATAGGGAGGATGTAAGTGGCTATGGGCGAATAAGGGGGATATTTCCTCCGTGCTGGACAGCCCCACTTCTCACCTTTAATAAATCCACGCGTTTCCCCTGATGTTAAAGCTGTCCGGGCGATGAGAAACAGCTCGGACCATCCATCGTCGTTTTTCAAGCCCCTCTCCCGTCTCATCCGACTTCAGTCTTCGCAACTGCGGTTGTAGCCGCACACAGAAACGTAGAGGCGCCCTGCTCCGCTCGGCATCGTCAGCGACCCAGCGGCAGAGGACAGTAGATACAAGCAGGCACGAAGATGCCATGCGCGACCAACTACTAGTACACTTTACGCATGTGCGCACGCACACTGGTTAAAGGCGCACTACTATTATTAATACCGCTGTTACTCTGAAATATAATCCCCAATATTATACACTGAATAGGAAGAAGCACAGAATTCATTTAGACTCATTTAAAGGGATACTGCAGCAGTTTGGGACTTTCATAAAGAGGGGAAAGAAAGAGATGTGGCAGGCGCAAATACTTTCTAAAAGACCGGAAAAGTATCATGACTTTCTAGTTGTCTGGAGAACCAAGCTCCATAACTCCTGGGCTCTACATTTCTCATAATGCAGTTCAACAGCGTCATAGAGTGTTCCTGTTCTTTATTCAACAACTGGACTCTTGTGGATAATATACTGACCCCAAATGTTTTTAAATATTAAATTAAGTATAGTTTATTTTTTGAAGCTATTTAATGAAAATAATACCCCCTCCCCAACTGTGACAGTGTGGTGACCTCATATAAAAACATGTATCCCTCCTAAGGGCAGAGATCTTTAGGAGACACCCCACCACATTTCTTTTTAACATTTTTCTAAGACAGTCAGGGATAACTCAGCTACAGTAATCAGGGTTATTATGTCAAACTTTGGAGCAACAGAATTTTTTTTGTCAGACTGGCCCATACAGGGGTCGTAACATTATTGTGCTTTAA
>NW_005187471.1:158942-175152 GCF_000239375.1 Pundamilia nyererei
TATATATATATATATATATTACCAAAGACAAAAAATACAATAAAATGAAGATGCAGTCAAAGAAGAAACTTTTTCCATTATTATTTATTCATAATATTCTATTACTTTGATAAAATACACTTTGTTTACAAGTTCTGATTACTATATTACATTCACCTGGAGTTTTAAATGGAGACAAAATGACACTGACATTTAAGAAATTCACCTAGTGTCAAACATGACATTAAAAGAAGAAGGGAAAAAAAGTGGAGACCCCCCCCTTCCCTTCTTCCAGCCATTTTCTATATGATGTGCTCTACACATCCAAATGCACACACACAGTTAGCCTTAGTATTGATTGGGACTGCTGTTGGACTCTTGTTTCAGTCATCATTAACCAAAATGTCAGCTGCCTTTAGGATTGAGAATGATTGTTGTTAATATTTTTTGCAGTGCAATCCAGTCCAGCAGGACTCTAACATCACTTTCAACCAAATATGACGTAAATGTTTAATGGGGATCAAAAATGAGAATAAAAGAGACATCTGTATCACTAATTAAAACATCATTATGTCCTTAATAAGTGAAATTTCTATGCCTTGTGAAACTCCTGCTAGATTCTAGCCCTCAAAAACAACTTTCCACAAGACACACCCACCAACTAAAAAATAAAACTATATTAATTGAATGACTTTTAAATGGTGCATTAAAACATTATCTTTTCATAAAGTGATGATGCAAATAGACAAGTAAAAGCTACACTTTAGACAACATCTTCATTGAAAAATATAGACCAATGGATTCACTAAAAAAACCTGGACCATACAGAATATCAGATACCTGGACTATTTTAAGTGATTATTCTGCACGGTGGTCTGTCCAGCCTAGAAAAAAAAACACTATAGGAAAGAACGGGACAGCCAATATATTAATGTAGTAAATACCCTGTTGATTTGTCAAAAACAATTAGCAAATAGATCTTTTATATTAAAATATATTAATTAAAATATATTACTTTGATTAACTAGTCAGACATTTAAAAACAACTTCTGATTATTTTCTGTTTTCTTTAAGGTGACTTTGGCATACTACCTCGGAAATAATTGCTATAAAAGAGGTCATGTTTTGTACCTCCAGGACATTCTAAAATATAGTAGATGTGTCAATATTTGTAACCAGCAAAAACACAAAACTTTTGGAGATAACACTTCAAACACAGTGGCCTTTTTACAAGTCAGTACGCACTAAGCACTAATGTTAAAATCATCATAACGGGCCTGCAAAGGTTATAACAAGTGCTGACACCACTAATGTGTTGTGCATCACAAAGACAAATTACTGTTGATTAAATACATATGTGACAAATATCATTTTTACAATACTTCCAACCACAGTATTATAGAGGATCACTCTCTTATTAATTTCCTGGAAAAAGGCCACGTTAAAGTGAAGTGTTACACTCACTTATTGATGTATTGGTGACATATTGTACCTGTTTTTAGCATATTTCACTGTTCTTCTCTATTTTCATTCCACAGTAAAAAAAAAACAAAAACAAAAAAAGAAAAACATTTTGAAATAAAGAGCCAGTTATGCTCAAGCAAGGTGTGCAGCACGAATAAAATAACAATATTTCTACATCTAGGCAAATACCATACATGAGCAAGTATATACAGCAAACTAACAAAATTGTCAGCATTTTCTCCACCCGCCTTGAGTGTTTAAATTAAGTTTGCTACTGCTGATTTATCTATACAGACGCACAAGCATTAGAAATCCCACACCAAGGGAGATCATATCCACAAACCTGATTTTTGGGGAGGAAATGCTGATTCACGCAGTAGGAAGTGACTTCAGACCTTCATTGGAAGTGAAAAGATCTTAATTTACCAACAAGGATTATAGAGGAATTATATATGATTCTCTTTTCTTTAGGTTTGATTTTAAGTGCTGTACACTGTTATTACTTTATATCCAGGTGGTTTTCGAGTTCTTTGCCTCGGAAACAAGTCAGGTTGATTTATATAAAGTATAATTCAAAAATCACTCTATATCTTCTTACTAAAACTATACATGTTCATTACTAGTTCTTAAATCTGAGTGTGTTCAGTAATAAAAGTACAGTTTCATATAAAATAGTTACTGTAAGTTGCATTTCCCTGCCACACGTGCATAAATGCCAAATAGGAGGTACTCTACATCAAATGATTATCATTAGCGCCCTTTTTCTTCTTCTTTTTTTTGCCGTTAAACCATAACTGATTAGGACCAATAATAAAAAGTGTCAGTCTAAAGCACAACAGTCATTATGTTCTTAAAAAAAAAAAAAAAAAATAGCAACATTCATTTTCCCTCCTCAAAAAAAAAACAAAACAAAAAAACCAAAAAACTAGACGCATATATATATTTAAAAAAATATATCACACTAATCTAGCCAAGTGCAAACACTGCCAGTTTTCATTTCTCACATATCTGACAACATTTGATTGAAAATGGATTGGCATTTCTATGACACAATTGCACAAAACGACTTTTCTTAGATGTTAGTGGAAAAACAAGACCATCCAGTGTAAATCCTTGCCTTTCCCACAACGAACCGATCCTAGAGCCGTTTTCTCCAGAGTGTGACTTAACATGTTTCAGCCTATTATGCACTGATTCTAAAACACTTGCTTCTGCTTTGTGCTGTGACAATACAACTCTAACCAATTTTTTGTTACTGTTAATTTAATATCATCGTACCACTAAACACGAGACACATAGTTTTGAGGGGCCTATGCAGTCATCATGGCAAAAAGCTCCACACCCCTTGCACATGATCATTGCCTTCAGTCGGCAGTAGCATTTAGACTGGACGTCCTCCATGTTGGAGCCCTCAATGAATGACTGTTCAGGTGAGGGCTCGCCCTGGTGACCGTGGTCTAATGAGTGACCAGCAGGTATGGTGGTAACAGTCACTGAGAAGGACATAACGCTCCCGTGGATGCCACCACCATCAGCTTCTGATGAGGATGTGGAAGAGCCGGTGCCTGCAGTGCTGCGGTTCAAAGTGTGAGGTACGGACATGCTGATAGTGCCACCGTAGCGTGACGCTACCGGGGGTTCCTGATTATCGAGTGTTCTCTGGGATTGAAAGGCAGTCGGCCGCTGGTGACTGGGATCCACGTGGGTAAGATATGGCTCGGAGTTTCCTTGATTACTATTGCAGAGTTCGAGGTGCCTTCGGTGTGATTGAGAAAAGGGGCTGGTGTCTTTGGTGGTTGCGCTGGTGTTGTTGTTATCACCACCAGCTTCAAAATACTCTGATCCAGGCTCAGTCTTTATGTTATAGTGATGCTGAAAGCCCGCTGGTTCATTAGACTTGCCTACTGAGCATCTTTGCTGCTCTGTTTTGACCCCAGAAGGAAACAGAAAAACCTTCCTGGCTGGTTGGTCCTCTGCTTCTGTGGTTTCCCTTTTTGTGCTGGTTACAGTTGTGTTTGGAATGGCAGACAGGTGAAGTCTCCTGCTCTCTGATCCTCTGCCATACGTGGAGACATTGAGCAGGTAATGTCCTGTCATGGCAGGCCTTGGCATCCTCCTTCGACCCAAAAAACCAACAGAAATCCTGGATCGATCCTGTCGCTCTTCTGCGTGCATCAGTTGCTGAACTTTGTACTGAGGTGACTGAGGCCCTACACCCCCTCCATAAGGCTGACTTTGTTGGACTTTCCTCTGCATTAGAGCCTGTAGGATCTGCTCCTGAGTCTCCTTGTCAGGAAGTTCCCTGTGATGTTTTGTGTTTTCTGAGAAAACACCAGCTCGGCCTGATGTATTGAACTTCTCAGCCCTGTGCTCAGCAGAATGTGACGCCTTTGCCATAGTACCAGAGGAGAAGTTTGACATCTTTACTTCCACCTTGGATAGTGGTTTTGGGAGGATCTGCTCCAGTGGAACTTCTTTGCCCTGCAGAAGCTGAGTGACCAGCGGGTTGTTTGCAGGGATGCAGGAGCTGATTCTGGTTGTTGATCCAGCAGTTAATGGGATTTCCTGTTCCTTTGAAGCATGCACCAATGATGGTTGTGCTGATACACTTGAACTCTTTTGGACGCTATGGATTCCTGTACTGACTGTACCAGCAGAAAGACTTGTATGTTTTTCTTCAGTTTTGCTTAAGTACTTCTGAGACTGGTTTGGGCTACATGGACCAAAAGAGTCCACTTGGCAAGGAGAAGATATACTAAACTGTGTGGCTGCTAACCTAGCAGATCCCTGTGGGGATGTCGGGCTAGATAAGTGGTGTGTCTGCTCACTACTGCCTCCACCTGGCCCTGGGCCTGGCACTGCCCCCTTTGAAGCAGATGATGCTGCTGCTGCTGCTGCACGTTGTGCTCGGGCAAGCTGAGCTTTGGCTTTGATATCTGCCAAAGTGCGAGCACCAGTACGGCATGGGCTACTAAGTGGGCTTGGAAGGGGAGTCCTCGGTGAGATCTGGCTAGGTGACACAGGCAAGGGAAGAATCCGTGATACTGGGATCTGCAAAATGGGAAAAAAAACAAAACGGAGATGAATTCCCATTTGTATATCTAAAAAATATGAATTAAAAAAAAAACATATAACAATATAAATAGGCTTCAAGCTGTATCCTATTTTATTTTCCCACACGTACAAAACAACAAACTCTGGGATTTACTGGGAAAACTCTAAGTCTTTGGAGCATAGTGAGACTAACAATATACTCAGCAAGTATAGTTTCCCAACTCTGAAAAGATAAAGCTACAGACCTGTCAGGTCCGCTCAGAAAATAGAGTGATCTGAGCAGACTTTGAGCTGCCACATTTATTCCTACCTTTAGTGGTGGAACCCTCTGACTTGTTGTTGAAGTTGGTGTAGCAGGGCTGGATATGGATGATGCTGAGGGAGACGCAGATGAGAATGAAGACACTGAAGAAACTGACGACATGCGGGGTCTTTTCTCTGGTGTTAATTCCCCCTCTATCTCACTGAGAGACTTCCTTTTCAGTGGCTCTGAGGAGCCACTGGGCTCAGAGATGATCTCTTCGCTCTCTGCAGCAGGCTTAACCATAGACACCGACTGAACTTCTTTCAACTCTGAACTAGCCTTTGGTGGAGGGCTGCTGTCCACAGACAACTGGGAGCGTTCAGTTTTCTCCTCCTTCATGTCTTCCTTTTGCTCCTTTTCTGGCACTGTACATGCTGCACTCCATTCACCACGTTTCTCAACCTCTGGTGCTCTCACTGCAGCCACCAGTCCAGTATTTGCAGTTGTATTCATCTTCCGATCCTCAGCATACTGTGAGCGTCGCGTCTTCATGGGTTCTGCAGTAAAGACAGGCTCTTTTTGAGCAGGCAGTGCTTTCAGAGGCTCCTGTGACGATGTCTGCGCTGGCTTTACGTCTTTTGCAGGAGCATCAGTCAGGCTGCTGTCCTTGGTGCACTTAGATTCCTCTAGTGCTTGAGCGACAGGTCCTGTCTGATGAGAGGGCGACTGAGGCCTGGCAGACTCCTGATTCAAATCAGCCTTTGTCAGCTCTTTGGATTCCTCATAGCTGAGCCCCGAACTGTACAATAGAAAGGGAGACAAAGAAAAAGAGAGAAAAAACCCCATAAATCTACGAATTAAGTCTTTCTTGAATGAGGAAAAAGTCATTAAACACTTATCTTTTAAATTATTTTTTTTTAAAAATACACAAGAAGAGCTTTGAAAATGACAATAGCCCAAACAAACTAAAAACTATTAATCAGCTAGTATTGTTTTATTCATTGTAGTATTTTACTTTTCAATCTGTTCTTTTTCTTATGAATTGCTTAATTTTTAACAACAAACTTGACAACAAATGACAAATCTTTGAATCACAGAATCTAATCTGAAGTTGTGCATTAAAAGTGAAAATGTTGGAAAAAATTCATACATCCATAAAACGAATGACACTTATGAGCGCTATCTGGGCATTGCACTGACATACTATTTTGCTCTGTTTGGTTAATCTGTTCCAATATGTTATACAGAAAGTAAATATCCTTTAGAAACAGATATTCAATCAATATTCTTAAGAAAAGTGACTGTTCCATTTTCCTTTTGTAAATACTACAAGTACTAAGATTTTAGTCTTTTTTTTATATTTAAAAAAATACTACACTGCAAGATAAGGGAGGGTGTAACCTAGGCCAGTTTTTGTAGATATAATTCCCTGATGTCCCCTAAAGTTCCCCTAGAGGATGATGGAAAAGATGACAGCTGTAAAAGTGAACTAACTGAAGGTGTGTGTGACTGTGCCATGGCTGTTTAGACCAGGCATGAGTGACTGATGTCATTTGATACAGGACACCAAGGACAGTATATAAAGAAAATTAAATAAAACCTGTCCTGATATCTTATTAAAAACTCTGCCAGGTCAGGATTAGATGACCTTTGGTAAGACTGAGAACTCTTTTTGGCTCTCATTTTCTTTGAAAGCCTTCAAAGGGCTTTCTGAGAGTGAAGACATGGGGGTTTTTACAGTTAAAGTAAGAAGTTGGTTTAGGTTAAGGATTGGATAAAGATGTCACACTTATTTGTGATGGTTAAACTTGGGATTAGGTGGAGTTAAGAGTCTCGGGAAAGCAATAACACCAATACATGTCCTCACAAGAAAAGCCAAGCAAACATGCCTCATACTCATTCTCCCTGAACACAGAGATTCTAAAATTTTAGCTAAAATATTAGAATTGGTCTTCTAAACAACCCCAAACCTACAACACACTTATTCGGGGCTAAAGATCTTCACCTGCCAAGTGGAGACCGAACAGCTGGACTGACAGATTAGCAAAATACTGTATGATGTCCAAGTTCATGAGAACTAGGTAGGATTAGTGGATCAAGAAATTATAAATGAAACAGAGAACCTACTTCTCCCCATAATAGTTTTCAAAGAAGGCTTCCTTCCAGTGCTCAACTTTCTTTTCCTTCTCAATTTCTTGGCGCATTCGGAGCTGCAATTCAGGAGTGAATTCCCCTAAAAATGGAAGAGTCACAAAAGAGCAAATGTAAACCTTGGTGTTGTGCTTTTTTTTTTAATGTGAATTGAATTTTGCAGTTATGAACTGAAAGCTTTTGAACTAACCCTCAGCCAGCCTGTCTTTCCAAGACTGAGCTGCTGATGTGAAAAACTCATTGTTTAAGGCAGAGCTAGTGACCTTCAGAAGGCCGTCCATGCAAGCCTGAGGAGAGAAGGCACAATGTTATGACTAATAGCATGACGATCAACATCACTGCATCGGTACATTGACCTTATTTGGATTCTGCCTATGATATAGAATTTGCATCAAGAATCATACAAATGTTTTACAGAGATTAAAAAGATATTTTATGAGGCATATATCAAATAATGACTGACAGATACTGCACACAGCAACAATTTTACTTACACATTTACATTTAATGTAATATAAATAGCAAACATTATAACATATGTATAATTTTAGGGCTACCTGGCGGTCTACTTCTGGCAGAAGTTTGACCAGCCTTTGCTGGCAGTCTGGAGGCAAGACAGAGAAAGTGTGCTTGTTGATGATTGCTCGCAGGTTGGTGTTAACCAAAATAGAGTCTGGCGTCTCCACGTCTATTTTATACTTGGCACGTTTTATCTGCCCTGCGATACAAACAAAACAGGAAACAGATGTAAACCAAGGGAGATTCAATAATGCAAAGAAACAACTGTGAATTATGTAGTTCACTTTTAAATGTAGTAAAATAATTTGTTTTACTTAACTGTTTTCTGTCAAAGTAGAATAATTTTACTTACACCTAAGAAATAACTATGCAGACAATTAATTCTAGATTACAAGCAGACACAGAAAAGCTGAACATATAAAGTTAAACCCAACTGTCAGATTATTCTTAACACTCGAAACAAAAATTCTTACTGTAAATAATTTGGTTAACCCGATGTTAGAAAATTTCACTCACATATGAATTAATAGTGCGTGTGTGACTGTTTGTGGCATACTAATGGATATTTGTGCTATCAGGCTGATTAATGTGGGAGTGATTTAAAATACACTAAGAGGTTGTTATTGTGTGCCATTGTGCTCCTAACTGTCCTAAAGAGTATTTTTATTTGCTTCTTAAAAACAAAGCAGGACTACAGGGAAACTACTAATTGCTAACTTTTTTCTGTTAAATATTATAATTAAATCATAAAAATTTCCACACAACTGATTTAAATAAAAGCAGTTGTCTGAATTACCTGCACTGAGGCGACTGGACCTTTGGGGAACCTTTCTGGGTACGACTGGGTGGCATAAATCTGTTTGGAAAGAAGAAGAGGAGCTAAAGGAAATGCTCTGAGAAATGAAAGCCAGAGATCCGACTGCTTCAGTTTCCACATTAAAGCTGCCAATTATATGAGTCATGTTTGGATGATGATGATACATAACCTTTTGTAGTCTAGCTATAAAAACCTGCAATAATAAACAGGATAATTCCCAGAACTACATCACTATCCATCATCTATCTACAAAACTGTGAGTAATATCATGCAATTAACATCAGTAAACTATCCAACAATTTGGCAATGTAAGAGTTACCACCTACCAGTTTTTGTTGTAATGTTATCTGCCATGTCTTTAAGGGTTTTCAGAAGCAGTCTTGGACTGGAGGAGGTTGGCATTCCCCCCTGTCTACGCTGGTTTCTCTGCTGCTGCTGCTTTAGGGCCTTAAAATGAACAACACAGAAAGACGCAAATAGCCAGCAGTATGAGAAAAACAGAGTGTGAATATGTGTAACCCTCTGTTTCCCTGCAATTGCTCCCCAAGGGCCACTTGCCTGGTTAAATAACAGCTAAATAACAGCAGAGCAATGGAACATAGGTTGCATAACAGAGGCATAAATCCTCGCCTTGCTGTAAATCTGAGAACAAGTCAGATCAAATTTGTCACAAATTTCTCTACACGTTTAAAGAAGCAAAGAAAGGAGGTCCACCACAATAAGATATAAAATAGGAAACAATAAACAGATCCGTCCAGTAATGTTTCAGCCAAGTCGCCATCTACGCCCAAATAATGAATACAAATTCACACCAGCACAGATGGAGTGAATTACAATGTGTGCAATCAAATTAAATCTAATTAAATGGAACACAAAAGGCAAAAGACAGCCAATGGGAAATGGGTTCTTTGAAAACATTAATACTGTAAAAACAACAAAAAAACAGCTACAGGCATTTCTCCCTGATGTTTGAAATAATCAGCAAGATGTCAAATAGAGAACAAAAAAAACAAAGAACACCAGCTGAAACACTACCATTGAGTTATATGCTGCCAATTAAAACAAAGTAATGAACATAATCACACAAATTTAATTGCTCATTGTAGCCCATAAAGAGCCCAAGTCTAAGACTCCACACTCTGTATACCGATGTAAAAACAAAAGGGTGGATTTGCATAGTGCAGAACACAGAGGGAGTGATTTATATGGGAGTGGGGTGTGGCAGGAACTCATGTTACTCATCTGAGTAGGGAGGATAAGTTAACAACTTAAATGTATGTTTAAAAAAGAAAAACAACAAGAAATATATGTTGTTTGCTGTACCTGTTTCAAAGCTTTCTTGCTGTGTTTCTGCGAGGGAGAGATGAGCTTACTGGTGGGGACAGACGGCGACGAGCATCGAGGCTGTGGAGACGACGGCTGTGACTGCAGCTTGGAGGGAACTATGAAATACAGAAGCACAAAACAGATGTTACCAAATACATTTCCTGAGGGCGGTGTGCAGACTTTATAACATTGTGCTTTTGTTTTGGCGAAACTGAAACCAATTCTGTAGACAAAGAAGCAGATTACATTACCTTACTAAAATATCATATTGTTAAAAATGAGCTCAACTTCAGAACAATCCCCCTCCTACTATCTGCCTTCTGTTTCTTACAGAACATCTTTCTACATTCTGCAGCAGTTCCTTCCCAGTGCTGCCTAATTTGCATTTGACTTTGCAGTCCTTTGCATCGATTATTTCAAAAATAAAGCAATATCAGAGCCCTCCTACTCAGCTGTAAACCAAGGTTATTTGCTTGGTACTTTTAAGTTGTGCATAATGAGGAAGTGGTCACGGGTCATACTGAGAAAAATCAGTTTCCTGTTTTAACCGTCACTTAAGTTATTCAAGTGGCAGTGAGAAATAATAAGAATCGGTAAGACCACAACCTGAGGAAAACAAAATAATTGGCACTTGATGAAAAGCTCCCTCTCTCAAACCGCATTGCAATCAGGCACAATCAGGTGTTCATTTCACAATAAAGCAATATCTTAACCCCACAGAATCACAAAAGATCAGAAACCGTTGTAATGTGGCTGTTGTGCGCTGCCAGCAGGCTCTTGGTGAACAATTATCAGACAGCATTAAGGACAAAGTAAAGCTCAAAGATAAAACCCACCTTTCGCTATCATCATGTTCAGTGCTGCGTGTATTCCAGGAAATGTTTTTGATGAGGTGGTGTATTTTATGTTTGTGGTAAAGCCACTTTCCAACTTGGCATGTCTAATGCGACTTGAGCTAGTTTCCGGTGTTTCCACAATAACCTACATCATCAGCTGACAGGGGGGTGTTAACTCTAACTGGCATAACCAATCAGCTACAATCACCTAAAAAAAAAAAAAAAGCCAAACCTTATTGCATTATGATCTGTTGATGGGGTTTTTTCCTTCTCTGTTGACTGATGAACAGTGATGACACTTCAGCAAAAAACACACGCTCACTCTTTAATAAATGTCAACAGGGGTTGCATCTAAAGGTGTTTAAGGAGTTAGTAAAGACATATTTCAGTGCTTTATTAAGTAGTATTCACTGTTAATCTATATAGGTGGTCTGGAAGTTAGATAATGGTGACATATTTCAAATCTATAACACTGATCAACAAGTGTTTTGTTTTTCAAAATGTACTTTTTGACCCCAAATCTGAAAACCATTTTCATCTGGTTAAGCCATTCCAAGTACTGGACAACTGGGATGACTGAACACACACAGCAATGTGTTTCAACATTTAAGATGTAAGTTTGGTCTCGAGAAAAGTGAAGCCAAAATCAACAAAGATGTTTTTGTTAGTCCTGAAATCCGTGAACTGATGCTTGACGATGAGTTTGAAAGGAAATTGTAGCCAGCTGGATCAGCAGCATAGGAAACATTTGTGCAAGTAGCCAGAATTTTCTTGGCAATCTCAGAGCAGAGAACTTGTGTTTAACATGCTGAAATCATATCAGTTAATGATATGATGTTATTGTTTTGTCAACATTCTTTCCATCAAATCTGAGCGATGTCAGTGATGAGCATGGTGAAAAATTTAATCAAGATATTAAAGTGATGGAAAACTGATATCAGGAAAAATTTAATCCGAGGATGAAGGGTGATTACTGTTAATTCTTGCAAGGAGAGACAGATATAGAAGCAAAAAACCAAGTGCCTCGAACATTTTTAAGTGCGCTGAAAATGTGCTTTATTGTGTCTCTCATATCACCTTCTTGTTTATTTTCAGGAAAAAAAACACATTAAAACTGTTTTAATGGGAAATAGTTAACATTCCAGAGATTGCACTGATACATTATAATGATATTCAAGTGTTAAAAGAATATGATGGGTACTTCCAAAATCTTATGCGCAAAAGTTAATTAGATTTCATATCTAAAATCAGCTTCTCACTGCAAACTCCAGCTTCCTTCCATAGTCCAAAGACATGCAACTAAAACTAGTTTAACCAGGTTAGCTAGTTTGAGTTAGTTCTACTGGAAATCTAAGGTGTAATGTTGAATGTGAGCACAAATGGTTGTGCGGCTCCATCAACTAGCTCTGCGATAGACTGGCAACCTGTTTAGGGTGTACCCAACCTTTCATCTGTAATAGCTGGATTAGGTTCCAGCCCCACTGCAACCCGAAATTGGATAAGCAGAGGAAGATGGATGGATAATTTTGTTTGAAATCTGCAGGAAATATAAGCTAAACATGTAATCGAGCTATTAAGAATGAGACCCTTTCTTCATGGCAGACAATCTGACTGTTCAAACTGCCCATTTATTCACTCTGTAGTCTACTATTCAGTAGAGTAAATCATCCATCCTGCAGTGCATTTCAAAATTACAGCTGCAAATTTCATCCACTACAAGTATACACTGGTACAGTTCATACACTGACTTGGACCATAATGTTTGAGCAGTCTGCTGTCACAAGTTAAAAAACAAATACTCATTACATATTGATAGAATATGATTTTCTTACCCTCTGAGAATTCCTGGTGAACACTTAAAACTAAAAGACCTACCAAAACTGTATTTGAGACATCAGGTACAACAAAATTTTTGGCATGTCTGAAATGTGATGCTGAGTAGCCTGCTTATCAAATATTTACTTTAACGGAATTTACTGCTTTGCATCAATTATGTTAATTCACAGTTACAGCTAAAATCTTCATCATTCTTAGCTAAATAAAAAAATACTTCATATAAAGCACACATTTTTGTGTTATGAAGTATTTCATTGCAATGGTAAGTTATGATAATTACAATGAGTACTTTTTTTTTTTTTTAAAAGCCATAATTACAAATTAGATTACAAACAGACAGCACATATTAATGTTGTAGCAGTAAAGGTAGGACCAAATTATCTTGCAACAAAGAAATGTCTGGAAACTCATTGCAAACAAGTGACTTTAAAATTTATGGTCATGTGTAAGTTAATTAAAGAACCTGTATGCAAGGGCACAATACCTCTTCGCATCCACCTTCCTCTCCTGCCCTCTTGACTGATAGCACTACTGTTGTTTTCTGAGCTTCGAGAGTCAGAAAGATTGTCACTGCTCTCCTCAGAGCCCTCTTCCGACAGCTCCTTCACCACATCTGAGATGTCCTTCTATATGAAAAACAGAGCAAAAGACTCCATGTTATTTTTATGCAGGAAACAGAGCGGAGGAACAGTTAAGCAGAAGTAAATAAGAAAATGACCAGCTACGGCATGTACATTCATAACTTAATTTGTGTCCAGGTACCCGAAAAGCTGCAATTAGCAAAGAAAAACATGTGCTAGTTCTTTTTTCCTGTACTGGCTGAGTAATAAACAGTGCCTTGTGTCTCACAAACCTTTAATGTGTAGACTCCCATTCTGCCCGGAACTTTGTAGAAGATTCCCTCCTCACCACGAGAGTTCGTGTGCAGCATTGCATTCAGACACGCCAGCGGTGACGTTCCGCTGGATCACAAGAGGAAAAACACAGTTTACACATCTGTTCCCCCATAAATCAGATGGCTGGGAAAAGACGAAGGAAGGGGAGAGGTTGGTCTGGTAACTTGGGAGAAGCTGCTATCATGCATCAGGAAAACATGTGTGAGTTTAGGTCAGATTTGCATCAGTGCAGTTAGAGGGGAAATTTGCTCTGTGCTTTATGAGAAATCAGCTGCAGAAAACTGATCCAATGCTCATCTAATTAAAGTGATGGACCGATATTCACAGAATAAAGGGGTCTGACATAAAAATGCCTGTTGCAAAAAAATTAATCTGTCAAGCTTTGCTTAAGTCATGCACAAATCTAGACTGACAAATTGAACCTTACTTTTTCTTTTTTGTCAAATTGCATTTGTGCTGCTTTACACAGTATAACACATAAGGCTTTGAACAATATAATTACTAGAAAAAACAAAAGTCTATTTTTAATTTTTGGGAAATTACTCTAGTTATGCTTAAATATTTCTAATTTTTATTTTGTTAATTACTCGGAAAAAAAAAGAAAATGTAATTTTTATGCAACAGGTGGCTGTGGAAGCTCAAACTATGAACGTAGCATTGCATTTTTATGCAACCTCACCTAGAACATGTTATTCCTATTAACATGCAAAAAGGCAACTCCAAACAAACCTGCATTGCTGTGAGTTTGTTAAGATAAGCGGTGGGGGCTACCTTTTCTTACCTTCTGGATGAGAATAGTGAAAGTGAAACAAAAAGAAATAAAACAATTATTAATTGAGTAAAGTAACTGTGACTATGTGAATAACAAAAAGGCACATGATATGAGCAGCTGAGAAATGACAGATGACACCTGTTGTGCTCTCATGAAAATGTCTCAGATATGAAGTGTATCTGCAGCTCCAAAGCTATGACAACAAGGACCTGTGTACCTTATTTCCTTAAGTCTTTCTCTTTGGATCACTTGCAAGATCTCTTTATGGCTCATAGGTGTATTAGGGTACTTCTCCAGAACCTAGAAAATAAAAATGCAGATGATTATATTTTGCTGAGAGATTATTTAAAGGAAAAATATTCAGAAATTAAGAGGCAGCCCAAAGGTTACTTCATTAAAGATATCACATTTTTTACACATCAGTAAAATTAAATTAAAATAAATAACCACAGGAACAACACTCCTCACTCACCAAGATACTTCTGTACTGTTCGGCAAGCTAACAGGATTTTATCTGTAGTAGGAGGTACAGGCTCCCCTTATGTAAGTATAACCACTGTAAATATCCATTTGTTTCTCTGTCAGTTAAACTGCAAAGTGCTCATGACTAACTGACAGAGAAGTGGCAAAGGTTTTGAAGCTTTTTTTTAATCTACTAATTGTTATTTGTTCTAATGACTGTGTGCCTTTTTAGGGTTTTTGTCTTGATTTTTATTGATTTTCGATGCAAGACTTGCCTGATCCAGGACGATTTCCTCAATCTTAGCTTAAAGCCTGAGCAATTTATGCAAAAACTCAACTAGTTTGTACTATGGTTAAAATGATCCAGTCAACAAGCACAGCACAGTTGTGTTTTGTATTTCTTTCTTTTTTCCACTATTAGAAATATATTTGGCATGAATATTTTGCAATCTCTGGAGAAAATGCACAGTAATAAATAAGGGGTGGTAAATTAAAGTTTCATTTGGGTTTGAGGTGGATGCACCACCTTATGCTGTAACATCTCACTTCTCTGAGTGTTGGCTGAAAAAAAAACATGACAATAAAAGCTTCTCATAACAGTATAATAATAATAACAACAACAACAACAACAACAACAACATATCAGCAACTTTAAATCGGTAATTTAAAAAAACTACTATGGGTGACCTTAAGATGTAGCGCTTACACTTTTCCCAAACCCTCTCGAAAAGCCTTGAATTACTTTAGCTAGTGTTTTGAGCACTGCAATGAAACATAACTTTATGAGTCCTACAAACGTTATCGCTATTTATTTTCTATGCAGTTAGCATACTACACACTATGCGCAAACTATTAAGTGTAAATACCTGTATGAAGCTAACGCAAGGCGTTACAGCCGATTGCAATGTGCTTAAATTATAAATTACTATTGGACGTTTTGATAATTTTATACTCGTTAGCATGCTATGCTGTCAGCTAGCTCAATGCTAACAACATATATTGTACTCTTGCAAAACGCTAGCATGACTAGACCGACTTTGTCATCGATTTTGTAGTTAAGTAGTTTGCTCTTGGGTTGCTTTAACTACGGAAACAGGAGGTTTTGTAGTGGTTTATTTCCAAATAATACAAATCAAACTTGTTGACGAACAGAGTTGCGTTAGCAGGCGTTAGCAGGCGTTAGCCCATGCTAGTCGCGCTAGCGCGCAACATTGGCGTGATTACTTCACGGTTACTTCATTGGACTTAATATCCTACGAGACCTGTCAGCCTTACTATCCCCACAAAACACATACAGTGGGTTCAGAGGCATGCTTGGGTGCACATGACTTATATTTATTTCGCTGTATTTATGCTTTGAGGTGCCACTTGATGAAAGCTACAAGGCTAGTAGTGACAGCGGTCTTTCCAAATGTCGAACCGTCAACACAGGCCTTGCGCGGTGCACGCAACATTTCATCTTCACCAGCAGGTCGTGAACTCATAAACACAGTTGTACAAGTGGGAGCGTTCAAGGAAAACAACCACAACAAACGCTACATAAAACACCAAGAATACCGTTTTCGCTGCTTCCGCCCACGTCCTCCCCTTCTTCTTCTTCTGTCTCTCCCTCATTGCGAATGTCCTGTTGCAGAGTAGTCTTCAATTTCTGTTTCAGTTAAAATGTTGCTTTAGTTACCGCGTAAGATCCACTCCGTCTGCCATGTTGGACTTACTGTAAAAGAGTCATGTGACTCTAAAAGAAACGTCATCTTACTGTATGTAGCTGTCATTCCAAGTCCTCAACTTTCCCACATGTATTTACACATTTGCCAGCTGCAACTATGACGAGAAAGGAGGATATATATATATATA
>NW_005187471.1:175359-221683 GCF_000239375.1 Pundamilia nyererei
AATAATGAGTTTAAGACTGTTTAAGTCTCTTTATTTTCATGTGTAAGCAAATGGACTTTGCACAATTTCACAACTATGAAAAAATAAGGCAGCTGATATAGAGAGCACTGCAAGCTTTCTTCACATTTTTGGCTTACAATTACACTGGCTACAAACTGAAGCAACAATTCATCAAGCATACAGGCTAAACCAAAGTGGTCTTGCAGACACTCCCCCCACCTCCATTACCCTTCAGTGTTTTGGCAAAGACTGATATATGGCTAAACAGAAAAAAAAAAGAAGTATTTAAGTGTTCTTATTGGGGGTGGGGGACAGATTCAGTAAATACAAACTGGACTAAAATACACCCCTATTAGCTGAAAAAAGCCTGGAAGCCTCGTCTGTGCTATTTTGATAGGGCAGTGTAAGCCAAGAAAATTGCATGGCTTAGGCAACAAAGAAAAAAGCCAAATCTTATTAAGACAAACAGCAAACTATCACTTTTAAGAGTCAGGCATTTGAAAAAAATCAATAAAGGTTAACTTCTGGGTTAAGCTGAAAACATGCTTACTTCACCGTTTTGCATAAGAGAACTTAAAGCAATCTAAAGTCAAGACATATAGCCACCCCCCCATCTCTCCCAGACGTTACTGGTGCCACCATTAATTAAGGCCGGCCCTACAGTGCAGGTGTAATCGACATAAATCAGGGGCTTGTCTGAGTTGGACTTCCCAGTGGAAGATAGGCAGCTGAGGAAGGTCTTTGTCGCTGAGACGGAGAGAAGTTCTGAAGTTCTGATGTCAGAGTGGTGGACGAAGAAGATGATGTGACAGATGCTGCTTGTGGTGCCTGATACCTGCAAACCATTGCAAAAACCACTGACTATATTTTAATCTTTAATATCACAGAATGATGCACAAGATTTAATAGGTGAGATATAAAAAAACAAAACAAAATATGTGAATTGTATTTAAAGCAGAATGGTGCAATGTATGGTAAAGTGCATGGACATGTTTTCAGGAAATCCAATTTATTAAAGAGGAAAACTGAAGACAAAATTACAAAATTATTCTTCTAAAATTTTGCTGCAAAATTCAGTTAGAGCCATAAATAAAGAAATTATCTACTTGCTGTTCTCTTACCAGGACTTAGATTTCCTGACCATTGGTGATGCAGTCCTTTCTCTAAAGAAAACATTTGCCAGGGGATCGTGTATTAGCCTCGGTGTAAAGGCTCTCTCCAGGTGAGTACCATCAAGATTTAACATGAACATGGTTGGGGGAGACATGTCTAACTCCAAAAGCATGATGTTCTCAGCCTGTAAGGATATACAACAATAAAAATGTAGTTAAAAAACACATTTACTTGCACAAAAAAATCCAGCCTCCACTCTAAGCCAGTTTCCATGGAGAAGCACATTAGATTTAATCTGAACAGTCACAAGAGACCAAGATATCCCAGCTCAGTCTAATGTTGGGTTACACTGACACTGATGCAATCCTTATAAAAATATTCGTTTTGCTGGATATAAGGATATCAATATGATCCCTATGGTGGTTATTACTCCTTGGTTGTACTGCACAGCCTGAAATCAGTGTTAGACTCTTCCATGGTGCTGACTGGTCTTCCCTGCCGTGAGTGTATTTGAACTGAGAACCCGGTGTTAAAGACCACTGCTGTAAAATACCTGTCTATATTTAAACAAGATGGCTATCAGGTAATCAGATATTTCTAACAGTATGTTAGTACACTTAATCAGACAGCTATAATATTTACCAGACAACTGCATTAAAAAGACTCCATAAAACACCAACGCCACAGACATAGATCCAATCCAGTGACATGAATTAGCTGAAGTGATGCCTAGATGCAGAGTTAAAAGTTTGGACCCAGCCAAATTCTTTGCGATTCAAAAATGGTCTGCAACTGTTGCACACCAAAAACCTTCCATCATTTTATGCAAATAGTTTTCTCCCTTTCCAGTAAAGGCTTCTGTTGTAAAGCTTCTGCTCTTTAATGTCTTATTAACAGTATCTTAACACTGATAAAACATGAAACATTAAACAGCCATAGAGTGATGAGTGATTCTTCTGAAATGTAAACTGTATGCTTTCTTACAATAATGGCTCACTGGCTAAAGATGCGAAAGTTAAATCTGTGAATAGTTTCCATGGCTACAATGGTCTCCGCATCCTTCAGCAAAGGTTGGTGGTTGTGAACATGAAAATGGAAATTAGATCACAACTTCCCTGTTTCGCTGCTGTTTCTGCCAACTGGCCTTGTGAATTTCCAAACACTGACCTGGTATCGAGATGGGGCCCCGGTAGCTGTGGCAACAGCCATCTGTGCATATTGGCTGACTGGCCTCTTGTAACCCAAAGCTGAGAGAGGCCTTCTCCTGACCTGAGTGGGTGTACTGGAAAAAAAAAAAAACATAGGAAAGGATGAATTTCTGCAGTTAAATACACTTAGGGTGGATGTCACCTGAGATGTAAACCTTTTTGAGACCCATGTTCCCCATAGATAGCCAGCTAATTAGCTTGTAGCAATATTTCTCAACATGGCAAATGTCCCAGGTTAGGAAATAAAAATACACCAGATTCATGAGAATTCATAATATATCATTATCTGTAATCCTTAAGACCAGAGCCATTTTCATGTGAAGGATTTTTTTTTTTTACTTTAGTGACTCCCAGTGGTAGCTAAAATTATTGTGGCTGAAAAATACCAGATATGCTGTTAGATGTTATAATTTAGACACAAATTCTATCAATATAGTCAGTATATGAAGTGCTAAAATATCTTTTGGCCAGATCCACTTTTCTGGTTATGTGCTTCTGTTACTTAATTCCTATATTTTCCAGGGGGTTGATTGAGAGCCCATAGAAAAGAAATGTGCAGGTGCATTTAAGTGTAAAGCATGCAGATCAAAAGAACTCTAATAGCTACAGTAGAAAAAGCACATGTGTATCCCTTATTTAAAACCTTACACATTCCAGGTACACAGCGGCTGGTGTTTTTCTGTTTCAGTGATGGATTTCTTGCGTGCTCACAATTTCTTTATGAGAATGTTCTTTCTTTAATGTACCATTTACAGATACAGATATTTAATTTACTGACCTCTCTGATGGAATAACTGGTTGGAGTCTCCACTGGTCCTCCTCGCTGTCAAAGTACAGCCTATTTATAATTTTGTTCTTTTCCTCGGGAGGTATAAAATTCTCAATCAAGAGATATCTGTAATACAGAAGACAAGCGGGTGCAAATTGAAATCAGCCAAAATAATACAAATTAAATTCCTGTATAAAATGGTGTAAAATGGAAACAAAAAACTTGGGCATATGTGTGTTTCATTAGGATAGTCTTAGAGTACCTTTAGATAATTGTTGTTTTGAATGAAGGTGAGACATCTGTTTAACTTGATATATATTAATGATATTATAGTGATACAGTATAACAGGAAGACACCTCAATGATGGCGTAAAATTTAAAAGCTTAGATTGTATATATCCAGGTGAGGTCTAAAACAAGTTGCACCAATGAACAACAAAAAATATTATCTTGGTTACAAGCATGCATGAATAATTTGCATTCCTAATGACTAAGAAAGAACAACGCTAAAGACCCCAACTCATGAAAAAGTTTATTAGTTTATCAAATAAAAATGCATTATAACCAAAATTGGGTGGATTTCTTTCTTCTTTCTTTCTAAAAAGAAAAATTCCATCATGTATGTTTTATGTACTACTTACTTGTACTTGAGCTCTCGGGTGAGCTCATTCTGCGTCTGTTCAAGTTCCTGTCTTGTTGTGATGTGTTCGTCAATGATTTCTTTCATCTCTCTCTTCAGTACCTGTAGTTTGGTACACAACTGTACAGAAAGGACAGAACAGAGGTCTGCATCACGAAACCTGGAGTAGCAAAATGTTTGCATGAAAACAGTGATGGTTTATGCAAATGTAAAATACCCCCGCACAAGAAAAGTCATTAAAACCTCAAATTTAAGCGCACAATAACAATGGCTAATCTGTACTAAGTATTTTACTGACATTGTCTGTGTAAAAAGGATTGTTTATAGTAAATAAGACTAATAGTTAATTGATTTTCCAATAATGCCATTGGGACGCATTAGTGGGTGAGTCATCTTACTCTTTTCAGCTTCTTTGTCTTAAGTTCGATCTCCTGCTGCAGGGAGGAGTATGTTTCTTTCATTTCCACGGTCTCCTCATCCTGCAGCATCATCTGCTGTTGGATCTCTCGCTCTTGTCTTATCTGCAAATTAAACATTCCAAGCTGAATAAAAGCAACAAAAAAGTTTCTTTATTATTGATTTGATTTTAGACGCAATTAATAACCTGTTCTGCAATTTCTTGTCTCTTCTGCTCAAGCATTTTTTGTTGTTCATTGGTGTGATCGATTATAGTCTTTCCCCCAACTAACAGTTTGCTCTCCATGGCCTGTGAACAAAGATGCAATTAATTATTTATGCAGATTTCTTTTGTTCCACCAGTGTCTCGTTAATCTGAAATTTTACTGATTAATTCACTGGTTTCACACTTACAATACCTTATATTTCTCTATGATCTTCTCCACAGAATCTTGATCCCACTGCATGTCCTCCACGCTTATTCTGTTTTCATTCAGGTGCTTTAGCTTTTCACTGCTTCCCTGGCAAGCCAGGACTATTGGGATGTCACCTGCATCTTTCAAGTTCCCATCTGGTTCCTCTTCCACAGTCTTCCACACATCAGCATCCCTCTCTCTAAGGACGTCCTCCTCCATGCCAGCCAAACTTTTACTCAATCTTTTGCTATTCCTCCTCCTTCTTCTCTCTTTTGCGAGCATCCCCCGCTCCTCTAGCTGAGCTTTCAAGCGTGCGATCTCCTCCTGAAACTCCCTCAGCAGGGCATCTTTGGGGTCCTCATTAATCCGTGGTTTGTTCTTTATTTTCTTGGCTCTGCTGGCGTATCTCAGCGTGGCCTGGGATTCATCAAAATTCTTGTGCGAAGGCCCCACTGTTGCTATCATGACAGTCTTTGCATTGCCACCCAGGGAGTCCTGGAGCAAGCGGGTCAGTTTGGAGTCTCTGTACGGGACATGGGTGCTCTTCCCATCCACCAGAGCTGAAATGACATTCCCCAGCGCAGAAAGGGACAGGTTGATTTTGGCAGCTTCCTTCAGACGCTTCCCCTTGGCGCCTGTCTTGCTCTGGCGCTCGCTGCCAGCCAGGTCAACCATGTTCAGCTTCCCAACTCGGATGTGGTCCTCACCGTCTGGCCCTACTTCGCTGCACTCCACAGTGATGACAAAAATTGCATGAGACCTAGAGCTGCGTTCATTCATGTTGGTGAATCCCACAGACCTGGACTGGTTGCCTATGTTCATCACATGTTCAATCTCTGTGGCATTCTTGGTCACCACTGAAGACAGGTCTTTAACATACACGCCAAAGTCTGGGCTTTCTTTAAGTTCCAGTTTCCTGTTGTTATCTTTGCACAGCAGGTCTCGGATTTCCTCCTGGTAGATCTCGAGATAGGATGACCTCACCAGGTATTTCTGATTCTGGGTTCTGGATATTTGTGTGAAAATGTGCTGAAATGAATTAGGTATGACACCTCTCCTCTCTGGGTCGTTTGAAACCCCTTGCATGGTGTGGGTTTTACCTGTCCCAGTTTGTCCGTAAGCAAATATAGTCCCGTTGAAGCCTTGGAGGACGGACTCCACCAAAGGTCTCACCGCATCGTCATAAATGTCGCTTTGCTTTGAATTCCATCCGTAAACAGAATCAAACGTGAATACTTTCATTGGCTCATCAGGTGGTGCCTTCGGGTTCCTGATGGTGATCTGCCCCAGTTTGTCATCAATCTCTAAAATGTTTTCAGACCCCGCTATCTCTTCTCTCCTGCTGAACGGCCGGCAGCGGACCACTACCCTGACCGCCTCACAATGTTTGGTTTTGGACATTTTATCTTAAAAAAAAAGCTAACATCCCCTCACCACGTTAAAAAAGCAATTATCTCGCGCTGAGTCCACATAATTTCTCTTCTCCGTACAGGTGCAGCAACTCCCATTTTATTTAGTGAAGAAAGGCAAACAAGTCAGACACGCCTTATGTGAGCCGCTTTCATCACCCACCGATGACCGCAGCGTCTCCTCCGCCCCGAGCATCTCTCAGAAAAGAGGCGATGTCACAAGCTTGTAGAGGAGGCTGATGAAAAGGGGAAAAAACCCCACAGAATATCCATCCATCCAGACCCAGCCCACACGTCCCCGGTACACACCCTGCTCTGCGGACAATGAAAATAAGACATGTGACTTGCGCAACGAATTAGATTTCAGCAAACCTTGTGGCCCACAGACGCGGCTCGTTTCCCATCTAAGCAGGACGTGAACGCACCTTGCAAAAGACAACGCAGGTTTATTTCATTCAAGCTTTTATTTCACATCACATTGTCCAGACCAAACCAGAAAATCTTCCACGTAGAAAAAAGAATGAAAAGGCATTCGCTGAAACATACTTGTAGACATTCATTATAGAGGAATTTCATTGTTACCATTTGGAGCCGTTTATTTTACATCTACAGTGTTTTTACATATGCAATGTGTAAATAATTAGCCCCTAACACACCTATGCATTTTTTTTTGTTAATGATAAAAAACAACTTCAATTTTAGATCATCCGTTGCCAGTTTATTAGATAGACCTAACAAAAACCAATGCAGTCTGATCTCCATGAAGATGGAAATGTTCCAGTTTTTCTGACAGTTTTAAAGAGGTATTGATTGTGTTTTATGATCATTTGGGATGATTTTGTGCACACACACACCGTGGGAAAGAATTCAACACACCTCAGATTGCATCCTGTCAAATAATCACAAAACTACACCACTTTAAAACACATTAAAAAACAGAACATTACAAATTTCATGAAGGCAGAATTTACTGTAGGACTATTACATTAAACAGCATTACTTAAGGTTAGGTCAAGGTTTAGACTCAGTGCGTTTCCCCACCCTATACCGATATAAATGTTAGGCACATTCAAATGGCAGGCTGGAGTTTTTACTATTAGCTACTGGCACAGCATGGTGATTCGGTCACTTGTGAAATTTCTTGCTGGAATCTTTTGCATGGTCCAGTAGAAGCTGGCATGGTGCAAACTGATTCCCGTAGACGGCCTCGTATTGCCTCATCTTGTTCACCAGTTTGTCAGCACCAAAGCTGTCCACGAAACGGAAAGGTCCTGGAAGCAGCAAGATGTATGAGAAATATTAGTATTACATACATTAAACAGGAGTAACTGCAAGATGAGTATTCAGTTGTGAAATGTCTTTGCAATCAAATCTGACCTCCAAGGCAGGGGGGGAATCCAAGACCAAACACTGCTCCGATGTCTCCTTCCAAGGGGTTGTTCAAAATACCTTCTTGCAAACACATCACAGCTTCGTTGACAAACCGAGAGACAAGTCTGTACTGCACTTCAGAGTCTGATGAACTGTGAGAAACACGAGTGGTTAAACATCCCAACCTCAAGAAGCAAGTAGAACACTGCATGAACTTTTAGATTTAGACCTGCAATGATAGCACTTTCTCCCCCCCCCCCCTTTTTTTCTTTAAATAAGAAAAGTCTGAACTGAATGTCCTTTTACTACTACTACCTCTATAACTGTCAACTTACACAGAGGGGTTTGGTGTCAACTTATATTTCTCAAGAATGTCTCCAATATCCGGGTTCACATCTCTGACTTTAGTTCCTGGCTGGTAGACGTAGCAACCCTTTCCTGATTTGCGGCCTTGAGAATAATAAAGAAAACATTAACACAATTGAGAATTAAGTAAAATTAAAACTTAAGCCCTTAAGTCACTCACCATATTTCAGTAAGAAGTCAAGTACATACCCTTGAATCCAAGGTCCACCATAGTCTTCAAAACCTCCACATTTCCACCACCAAAGCGGGAGCCAAAAGCTTTCCCAAGGTCCTCTGCCACATGGGCTGCAACGTCAATGCCAACTTCATCAGCCAGTGTGGCCAAACCCACGGGGAACCCAAAACCTGTGGTGAGTGCATCCAGTTTCTTGGGGTCAACACCTTCCTGTAAATGCGGAAAGATAAATTAACATATTCTCTATTAAATATTGATGCTGTTACATCATTTACAGCAGTCAGCACTGAACTCCGAGCTGGAATTTGTTACTGGAACAACACTAACCTGAAGTAATCGCACTGCCTCAGCCAACATGGGAGCCAGGCATCTTGTTGTGTAGAATCCGGGTCCATCCTGCAAAAACATGTTACATTTTAAGTTAAACCATTGTTAGTTTTAGTTTAAACTAAGAGGGGAAAGAACACACATGGCGCCAAATCTCACCCCAACAACTATGATGACTTTTCCTTGCTTCAGGCCAACTGCCACAGCGGAGGCAGTGGTGTCCTTTGATGTCTTATCAGTGGTTATAATTTCAAGGAGCTGCATCTTGTCCACTGGAGAGAAGTAGTGCATTCCAATCACCTAAGAATGGAGAAATAAAACAAATCAAAACTTTCTGATTTCAGGTTAGGTCAACATCAGCACCATTTTTATGGATTTTTATATACAGCATTATTTGAAAGGTGGATCTTAGGAAGTTAAACTCAAGTACAGACCTTTTCTGGTCTTTTGCTGGCAGCTGCGATGTCCTTTATGGGCAGAGCAGATGTGTTGCTGGCAAATATGCAGTGAGGGGGGATCACCTGAGGACAAAAGCAAGATCACAGCTCAAAGTTACAGTTAGTGCTACAAATGCTTACAAACCAAGTATAAATCACATGGTTTAAAAAAAATTATACTCACAGCTTCCACCTCCTTTATAACTTTATGCTTGATGTTTATGTCTTCAAACACAGCTTCAATAACCATGTCGGCCTTTTCAAAACCCTTGTAGTCCAACTGGCCAGTCAGGTTAGACAGTATAGAGTCTCTCTCAAACGATGTAATGCTCTTCTTTTTAGTCTTATCATTGAGCCTTGTTTTAAAAGAAAGAAGTCATACGAGTCAGCAAAAAAAGCTATAACATTACCAGAGGTGACCTGACCGTTATTTTATCATGGCTGTGTCACTGCATCCACTGTATTTCCCATCAGGAGGCGGGTTCGGTGCTGGGTGATATAGAAATGAGCTCACCCTTTGTAAACCTGCTGTTCGCCTCTTGCCAGTCCTTCCACTGTGGTGTCTTTCAGGATTGTATGCACACCTTTGTCCACGCTCACTTGAGCAATACCTGCTCCCATAAGACCTGCTCCCAAGATGGCAAGAGTGCTAGTGGTAAAGAAAGACAACCTAGATGTTAACTTACTGTCATGAGGGTCAATGTGTCATATTATTTAAAAAAAAAAAAAAAAAAAAAAAAAATCAGCAGCAAGAATTCACACAGGACTAAAACTCATTAAAAAAATATCAAGGGCAGGACATTAGCAACTTTAATTATTAAAAGAGGAAGACTTGCTTGGGAATGTTCATGTGGGTTGTACTTTTTTTGAAAGCTTTTGGCTTGTTTATAGTTCTGTTTTGACTTCTGGCAAATTACCAGTTGCGTTAAAATTCTTTATGTTTAAACAAAGCAAAATAAAATAAAGCTGTTTTGTTTTTAAATTGCTGGATGCAAATATTCTAACTCCCTTCCCATCTGCATTACACTTACTTCACTTCTCTTTCAGGGGTTCCAAAGCGATTCTTCTTGCATGCAACCTGACCATGGTACAGACCAATCAGGGCTGCCGATTCTGAAGTTTTAGCCAACTGACCAAAATTCTGTGAGGAACATGGATATTGATGCCATTTATAAACACATTTTATTAATGTAAATATTTAGGGTGCCAATAATTTAGGAAAACAACCTCACCTGAGACTCCGCTAAGTATCCAGCAACAGGTCCTTGTTCAACTCCAGTTTTCACACACTAAGAGGAGGAAAAAATATATAATAAAAATGTTATATTATTTTCTTAAAAAAATCTCGTCATAGAAGCCAAAGGTGCAGATTGCATGAGAAAGGTTTACCCAAAAGCGATGCCATGACTTTGACTTCTCTGTACTATTCATATCTTTCACTGTATTTCCTAAAACATATTCATTAGAAGGCGCTTTTACTTACTTCGATGATTTTCAGGGGTGCTGGATAAAGTCCTTTGCTTTGCTTCATAACTTTGCCTTGGACCGTTTTGTAAATCTGATTCCGGACAAAGGGGAAGCTCATAACATAGTCTTGAATCTCTATGGAGATAAGAACAGAAATGTTATTACGATAAAACAAGCAAGAGTGACTACAGAATCAAATGATAAACAAATCCAATACAACTTACTCTGCATTGTACCCTTTTCTTTGCGAAGAGAAATCTTTTTGTTGGCAATCCCTTTGGCACACTCAATGGCAACTTCCTCAAGGTATTCTATTGTTCTTTCCTCTGGACTCTTCAGTCCTGGTCCTTTAATACAAACAGAAATAATCTCATCCTCAGACTGAACAACGTACACTCAAATACTTACCAAACTGCACAGATTACAGCAAATTATAATACTTCAAATTACCCACATGTTCACCATTTTTTAATTTTACTTGGGTAGCATTAGAGTTTTACCTAGAGGATCTACAAGTTGGTCAACAAGCCTCATCTTCTTGGCTTTATCTGCTCTGATATTTCGTCCTGTCAGCATCATGTCAAAAGCAGAGGGGAGGCCAACCTACAGGTAAAGAAAGCAGATCAATAATGCACTGAATAATCATCACTATTTAATGTGTGGAGAAAGAAAAATACACTAATACATTTTTTAAATTTTTATAGAGGTTATAATGTGGTCCACACTAGAAAACAGCACACGATGAACTGGAGTGATAATCAGTCTGCAAAGTCTCCAACAGCTTAAACCAATTACGAGCATTACCTGACTGCTCTGTATTAGAGCTTTGCCAATATAGAACATCGTTGCTGCTATTTCACAAGTATCTCCCTCAATGCCACTTTTTTAAGTGAATAAAGTTCAACAAAATCAAAGACAATTTGGGGAATAAATTCCAGTACTAACCATTTTGGGGAGTCTTTGCGTACCACCAGCTCCAGGTAGAAGACCCAGCATCACCTCTGGAGTCCCGAGAACTGTTTTTTTGCTCTTTGTTGCAACTCTGTACTGGCAGGCAATAGCAAACTGAAATGCAACACAAAGAGCAGGTTAGAGAACACATTATCATCATCGATCCCTGTTAAACACAGCAAGCTGCTAAAAATAACACTTATTTACCTCTAAGCCTCCTCCTAAGCAAGAACCATTGATGGCAGCGACAATGGGCTTTGGAGATTTTTCAATCTGCTCGAACATTTTCTGTCCTTCCTGAGAAAGTTTGGTAACCTCTTCTGGGGTTTTGCAGCCCTGGATCATACTGAATCAGATGTAGAATATTTTAAATAAAATGACAAGCCACTTGGACTCATTATTCAGAGACGTCACTCATTTTAGGGTCACGCTTTGTGTCTGCACTACCACCCTTAAGGAGTTTGTGCTTACTTGATATCAGCTCCTGCAATGAAACATCCCGGCTTTGATGAGATAAGAACAGCACTGTTAATGGCATTGTTTTCCCACACTTCATTCATGACCTCTGTCATCTCTTTTTGCATTTGAATAGACAGTGTGTTGACCTAGAGGGAAACATAATTATAGTTACGGTACATTTAACCTGCACGATGCAAGACTGTAAAATAAACTAACTGTCTGTTACTGAGCTCACACCTTTGAGTTTGGGTCATTAATCCGTACAACAGCGACGTCTCCCTTGACTTCATAGTTCACATGTGTTCGGGCTGCAAATACAGAAAGAAGAGAGTGTAATTAGGTTCAGCGAGTGTCTGACATATTTTTATACAGATGATTGACAGTATGATTGTTCTGAAATTACCTAGCATGGCAGGAGATACTGAGAAGGAGCGATAAGATGGCCCTGTAAAAACCAAGGGAAAAGACAGTGCATTATTAGTTTATGTGCCAAGTTAGTTTACTATTGGGTTTTTCCATCACAAATCTCTGTATGACTTCTGCTGATCCATGTCCCATCTGCCTGAAAATTTTATGATCTAAAGTTAGGATAAATACACTAATTGCTGTTCAATTTTAGCTTTATATAGGAAATCCATTTAAGATGCACTTTTTTGAAAAATGGTCCAATCCTTTTCCAACATTTTTTCCCCACAAAGTTAATTCTCAGGTAGTATTTGTACATGAATATAAATATTACCATAAAGTTCAATCAGAGCCAGGGGTCTTGGCCTTGGAATACTACTTACACGAAAGAAGCTACTAATCCCCCTTTTATTACTGTTAATTACTCGAATATACATTTATTTTTTTATGTAGAAAAATATTTACATTATACTTTCTGAGCCCTTGAAATCTCTTGGTATATGTTAAACTTAACCTGAATTAACACAATCCTTCAGGGTAGCAGATGTCAAAATGGTTGGTATAGGATGTATTGAAAAGGATATGAAATATGCATGTATTTCACAAAATCATTTTCTTAGTTATAATTAGAGTAAAATCTGGAAAAATCACAAGTTTTGTTTTTCCGGAATAGCTACAGATATTTCTTTTTTATTGTATAACTTGTCATATTAGCTCAATCCTGCACCAAAGTTAAGTAAGTTGATTATTCATTTCACGTTCAAAAGTATTATAGGAGTTTTGTTTTGCATAATCGTGAAATACAAGTATATATTATTTAGAAACAGTCACGTTGTCTTTTTTATATAAAGGTTTATATTAGTGTGAGCTCAAATGTAACACTTTCTAAGACTGCTTAAATTTATTTTTTCATATTTGAACTAAAAATGCAGATATATCTGTCCCATGTTACAGCTTCTGTTTCAATGTTATAGTAAGAAAGAATTTCAGGGTTTTACCTTTAATAGTTTTTGAGATATTAATGTTCAATGGCGTCAGATTTCAATGTGCGGGGGAAAAAAAGCCTGAAACTGGATGGGCAGGCCTTCTATAACAAAAACCTCTCTTTCTACATATACACATACGTGCGTGAAGCTAAACTTTCACAACAAGCATTATGTATGTTCAAATCTTGGGGCATAAAAGACAAATAAGAAATGATCTAACAGAAAAAAATGTCATGATCCGAGATGGAATAACCAGTTTTTAAAACATTTTGAAATATTTTAAACAATATCTTTTGCGTACAGATTTAAGAGTCAATGTCATATTTAAAAGGAACTTAAACCGAATGTCCTCGTGCATTAAATACATCTGATGTATATGAGACGTTCACACAACATTTCCGTGACCTCAGTGCACAGCGACCTTTCACCTACATTCTCCCCTCACCAGTAGGACAGAAACCGCGGTCATCACAATTGAGAATACTGTACACAAGCCTTTAAATCTCAGTCTGAACTGTCTTAATCAATACAATGTAAGGCTTAAAAGTGAAGCAAATCGATTTACAGCTTTGATCCACTCCCACTTTAACTTATGGGATTCCGTAGCAGTAGGCTAGCTAGCGCTTAAAAGTGTTCTCGCTGCAGAGCTAAAGGTTTAGGAGTGTCGCGCACTTGGAAATTCTGGTTAAACTCTAATTGAGATATACGTTTACTGACGCAAAATTAGCGTTATTTAACCTGCACTACCACACGTTTATGCAGGGCATTCATTGGCGATAAGAGCTAGTCGCAAGCTAATTATACATTTAATACATTTACGACACTTAAATACATTTGGACTCTCGCTGCCATTCTCTCTTCCGACTTTGCTTAAAATGTCTGCATGAAACAAGTGTATAGTCTACCTGTAAAAACGTTATATCTCCTTAATGTGAGTCTGGAGAGAACACCAACAGCTCGTACACCGGCCATCTTGGGAGCGTAGGTCAGTCTGCGGTGGCGTGAAGGGAAGCTAGCTAACTAGGAGGTGCTTTAGAAGAGAAGAACAAGACTTGTACTACTTCCTGAAAGCGGTCAATCGGACAAGGTACTTATTGGCTGTCTTTCAACAAACCCCCACAGCATTGGTCAAATCTCAGGAACTCGCACGTAATTGGACGCCCAAAGACTACAAAACGCCTCTTAACCAAACTGTTAAAAATGAACCAAACGTAAGTACTGCCGGCTGGGTTTCATCCACGCTGTCCTTATACATTTTTTAAAATAAAAATTTCAAGCAATTACTACTATTGTTATTACTATTTTGTGTATAGCGAAAATGTTCAATTTTAAAGTTAACAATCACACCGTATTCATGATGCAATCGCAGCATGCTACCACAAGGTAGAGGCAGAAATCAGTGAATACAAACATAACCAGAATATTTGCACTGAGTTCTTTAAATAGCAGAGATATTTACCCATGTATATGTATTTATGACTAAAATGTCCTTTAGCTACAGATTTCAGAGAAGTGGCGCCTTTTAATAAAGACACGCAGGAAGAACTGCGTCTTTTTTTTAAATTTATTTGCCTAAAGCTACAGTCTTCTGCATAGATAAAGGAAGCACATTTCTTCAGGTAGCCAACAATTTTGTGGTAGACTGCATGAATGATCAGTGCAGATTTGCTCTAAGAAAATTTGCTTTTTACATTAAGAAATATTTACACAGGAGATATTGCAAATACAATTTATTGAACAAAAAAAAGGAAAAAATATTTACAATTACTGTCTACGTGTTTGTTCTCCACAGTAACAGCACAAGGGCGACACCCCGTGGGCAGTTAACTGAATTGCATTAGATTGACAGTTTACGTTACAACCATGCACTTGAAGTTAACATACTAGCCTAACAGTTTTGCAGTTAATTCAATACTTATTAATGTTATAATGTTCACATTTGTGTTGAATCCGTTTTTGAGAGATTTCCTTTCAGAAGTGCGATCGTTTTGGATAAGGTGGTTTGTATTTCTGAGGAACTGCTCTACCTCAACTAACAGGAACTGATCACTTTCATGATATGCTGTTTGTGGCAAGACCAGATGAGGGGATAAAAGAAAATCTAAAAGAAAAGTAACTATAATTCCTTTTAGAATGTGCATAATAGTGAAACAATAAAATATTACTATCCTTAGGCAAAAGTCATACCAGCTCTGTATTGTTGGATTATCTCTTGAACCTCTTAAATGCACCATATTCCGTATTATGGTTATATGTTAAATCTGATACATTTTTCTTCATTCTAACTTTATTATCTTATTGACGTAAGTAGGATAGGACTGAAGAGGTTTCATCAGAAAACTGAAGTGGAAAATCTAAAGTGAGATCTGCACCTAACACTGTAGGCCTGCATTAATTTATTACATTAGGACATGCGTGTAGTTTGTATTCATATGTATATGCTGTCTAAACTGATAAGAAGTATTTATTATACTTACATTCTGACCTTTGGCACAGCGTGTTAACACGGACATTTGAAGGCAGCACCAATATATTGGAGAAGGCGGGATTATGTGTCGTTACGACGAAAGAATCCAATCAGAGGCCAGCTTTTCACATAGTAACCCCAATCAGCGAATAGGGACTGGCTGGTTGCGAAGGTAGTGGTCGTGGTGGTGTACTGGAAGAAGCAAGTGTTTCCTCTGGGCTTGTTAGCTGCAAGGTTTAGTAACAACCTTTTACTCGTGTATCTGTCAGGTTAGGCGCCGAATTTATCGGCGTTTGATCCCTTTGTTATGCATTATTTGGTTTCTGCATGCTAATTTTGCAATCTAGCTTGGCAGGTGAATCTAAATCTGTCTGAAAGCATATTTGAATATAATAGGGACACGAAATTACGATGCCATCCCCGATGGAGGGATCTTCCAGAGAAGGTGACCTGTTTACTGTGAAACACGAGCTGAAAAATGGTAAGTTAGCTGGGAGCCGGTAAAACTCAATACTGTGAATTTCATTCGATATTTATGTTTTGGAGACACGTGTCGGAGCGAGAAAAATGTTAGCTGGGCTAGCTTAGGGGAGGCAACTGTCACTGTCAGTGATCGTTTGTAGTAAGCACTAACATCAACGTTACACAAGTTCAAACATGGCAGAGGAAAGCTAACATCCGACTGTCATTACTACTTATAACGTTACCGCGAACTCACACAAACTAACGTTATCTGACCATATTATTACGGCGAGCTAGCGGCTAGCGTTTGTTATAAACCGAACTCAACCAGGGAAATAACATTAGCTTAAGCTAGTTGTCAGCGTGTAACCAGGTTAAAAACAGAGCATCGATGAAGATTTCACTAAGTTAATGCCATTGTCAACGCCTTAACTTATTTTGCTGGGTTTTCCTGCTGTTGCCTGTGTGTGACTGTTTTTGCTGTCACAGCTAACTTCTCCTCAGTCAAAAAAGGCAGAGCCAGCTGCAGTGATGTCAAGTCCAACACGCTAATGTTAGCCTATAGTTTCATTCTGCATATTACACAATAGTTAAGATCACCTGTAACCTTAGCTACAGCTGTTGCTTCTAACAGTGCATGCAATGACATATTATCTCCTGAGCAGCCTGGTTAACTTTATACTACTAAGCCTCATCCCTAAAAGGGTAATCTACTGAAGGACAGTATAGTGTGAGTTTACAGTAAATCTAGGCAGGATTCACAAATAAACAGAGATTTTAATGTTAGTGTTCAATTCAATTCAATTCAATTTTATTTCTATTGTTCGAAAGAGGGTTTCTGTGAAGAAGTGAAGAAGACTGCTTAGTGAAGTTGTACAGTGGACAACTAGGTTATAATGATACAGGGCTCCTGTTCAGGCTCCAACATGACTATGCTGCACCCCGATTATTGCCCTGCCCTAAAAATGCAGTCTGTCTAGTTGTCACTTTTTTTCCCTGTGTGTTTCATTTAACACAGTGAAACTTATGGCTACTTTGCATCCAGCTGTACCATTTTGTCTGTGGAGATGTCTTAGTCCAGAACAACCACACAGTTCTCCAAGCTCATATGTCAATATAAAAATATGTCAATATCAGTTATCATTGCACCTCCCTGTCTTCCTGTTGGAGATCAAGGCAGAGCTGTACTAAATGTGGCTATGTTATCATAAAATGAGTAATCATGCTTGTGCTGGCAGTTGCACAATAAAAGAATATTCTTGCTTGTCCGGGGCTTGTATTAGATGTTGGGTCTTTAACAACAATTGCTCAGGAAACCAACCAAGCACAAAGTTTAACAGATCTGGGGTTTTTTTCAAAGTTTTTAATTAATTTATTTTTTTAAAGGAAGCATAATTTCCCTCCAATAAAGCAAAGGGATTCCTAGGACTCCTCTGTTAGGCTATTAATAAACACCAAAATCAAACTGGGCCTTGGCAGGGTAAGCTTGACAAGGGTGTTATGCAACCTGAATCTCTGACCTTAAATTTGAAGGACAGCTTTGTTGTTCTGAAACGATACAGTGTGCGCTCAAATTGCCTAACAGTTGCAGCATTTTGTCTTGTGTGTAACTGGAGAAGCAGAGGAAAAGATTAAATCAGCCGCTTTAATTGCTCAGTACCCTATTTCCAGAGTGCGAGACAGAAGGAATGTGTTCACTACAATGGACATGCATGTCTAAGAGTGTGCCATGCTCAGTCAGCTGTACTGGGAGACCATGATTTAGTGAGACACAGGGAGTCACAGACAGTGTGTGCTGAATTCAGTGAAGATCTTTAATGGAAGATAATGACCTTTTGCTGGTTAATTTAGCGAGTTTGCTTGCAATGGAAGGGAGGATTATTTTGTAGTGCTGCATATTTAGGAGACAGGAAGAGCAAATGTGTTTTTGTAACACTTGTTTACATGGAGGAAGTTTGGTAATCATGCATGTGTTATTTGCGGTCTTTTTTTTTTTAACGTAATGGTGAAGTGAAATCACCATAACAATGCTACCAGTCTGCTGTTGTTGGTGTTTTGTTGTCTCTTGTTTTAATTTAATGGTTCTTCATTTGAAAGCCCAATTCTCCAGCTTTTAAACCTTTTCATTAAGTCTCAGTTAAGTCACATAGTAAAGTGCATCAGAATTCAAACTTGACCCCAATCTACAAAACAAGTGTACCAAAAAATGTCTACTGGTAGACATGCAGTGTTGATAACTCAACAGTAGTTAAAAACAAATTAAGATTTGTTTTGTTGATTAATAATAGATAAGAGGAGAATTTTTTACTCATAGTCCTTTATTTCATCCCCAATAGAGCACACGAGCATAGTAGTTAACAAACCATCTTTAATCCTTATTATTTAAGACTGGAAACAGATATATTATAGAGCTGTGGGGTAAAGATCGGACCAGAAATTAAACCCTTCAGTTTTCTATTACAATGTGTATCCACAGTTTGTGCTTCTTTGAACCTTAGGTATCTTGACTTTACTATCTAATCTTTAGCCATTAATAGTTATTTCCAGGTACTGAAAAATGCCAGGTGGGAGCTTCATAGTGCAACTGCATACAGTCAGGCTGTGAGTATAAACAAGGATGCACTATGGGAAGCACTGAGACATTTGCTGAACATTGGTATTAGCCTATATTAGCCTTATTAACTGGTACTGGGATATTGCTAAACAAAATCGCATTTGCAAATATCAGTGGCCAATATTTATGTGTTATATCCGTTTTGCACTGGCCTGCCTGTTTCCCTAGAGCAAAAGGGGGAATAAAAAAACAACAAAAACCAAATGAAAAATGAAAAATAGTCATATCCAGAATTTCAGAGCATCCCTAAAGATAAAGTTTTTCTTGTAGTAAGCATTAAGTGATCTTTCAGTGCTAATAAACTTTACCTTATGTGATTTAATTGCTTTGGAGAAATCTTAAAAATATAATTTCACTGACAATTACTTTTCATGCCAAAAATACAGTATGAATATATTTTCAAGTGTCTGTGTATATTGACAATCAAGCCATCTTTATTATTTCAAGTATTCACTACAAATATATTAATATTGTTATTTTTACTTTGACTTCAGCCAACCTGACGGGCCATGTAGAGAGGGTGGGAATAGAAAACTTTGAGCTATTAAAGGTGCTGGGTACCGGAGGTAAGTGCAGTGTTACTTTCCCTTAATGTAAACTTGAACATTCAGAAATTTGTTTGCACGCCATTCTGTCATCCAACAAAAGAGTGTTTTTGGAATGCTAAGCGTGTCGAACGAGTCTTTTCTGTTTACCCACCTTCATTGAACTTTGCCCTGTCTGTGATTATTTTCCTGCCAGCATATGGAAAGGTGTTCCTCGTGAGAAAAGTCAGTGGCCATGATGCAGGAAAGCTTTATGCCATGAAGGTTTTGAAGAAGGCCACTATTGTACAGAAGGCCAAGACTGCAGAACACACGCGGACCGAGCGGCAGGTGTTGGAGCACATTCGCCAGTCTCCATTCCTTGTCACACTTCACTATGCCTTCCAAACAGAAACCAAGCTGCACCTCATTCTTGGTGAGGATATTTGATAATAATTTTTTAAATTTTAAGATAAATTCAGATTTTAAATTGTTATATCAAAGATTTAAGGCCTATGGCAACTGTCTGAACCCAGTGGAAAACCCCCACATTTTTAACAGCTAAATATATTAATGTACGCAGAGAATAAAAATTGTCTTTCCTTGTAGGGACATTAACCAACTTACATAACAAACATGATGTTTTCCTTTATAGATTATGTAAATGGTGGGGAGCTCTTCACGCACTTAGTGCAAAGGGTGCGGTTTAAGGAGCAAGAAGTAGCCCTGTATAGTGGAGAGATTGTCTTGGCACTAGAACATCTACACGAGGTGACCTTCAGATTTAGCTCAACAGTAAACAGTAGCGCTTCTTCCGTCCTTGATGATTAACCTGTGTTTCATTTTCTTGTTCCAGCTTGGGATTGTCTATCGGGACCTTAAACTTGAGAATATTCTACTAGATTCAAACGGTCACATAGTTCTCACAGATTTCGGCCTTAGTAAAGAATTTGATCAGGTACAGTTTGCCTTTATGTGTTTAAACCTCTCAAACCTTTTCTATTCTCAAAATACGTTTTAGCTAATAAACCCCAAAAAAGACATTTTGGTTTTTCTTTAATGCCCTCAAAAACCCAACTGTGAAGCCAGATTTTTACTTTAAATAGTGTGGGTTTGGGTATTTCACATTAGAGATATTTTTTCATCAGTATAGAGAAATAACCACTTCTCACTTCCTCATTACAAATGCAGAGAAATATTAGGATGCAGCGTCTGTTAGGATAGAGTATTTTGTCTCTATTCTGTGTCATATTTGTCTTACGAAATGTTTGGTTTTGTTTTTAAAAATAGGCTGAAAGAGCTTTCTCTGTCTGTGGCACCATTGAATATATGGCTCCAGAAATTGTGGAAGGAGGAGAGTCTGGACATGACAAGGTAAATTCTAGTTTCATGTCATTGCCTGTTTGATCAAATCATGTTGCACACTCTCCAGTGAGAAGTCACGGTTAGGTGCTTTCATGCATTCCAGGCGGTGGACTGGTGGAGCCTCGGCGTGCTGATGTATGAGCTTTTGACTGGTGGGTCGCCCTTTACTGTTGATGGAGATGAGAACTCGCACACGGACATTGCCAAGTATGAATTCTCCTTGATCATCAGCCTCAGCTTGCAGCTATATTTCAGTTATAATCAGTCTATAATGCTGCTGTATATCTCTCGCACATCACAGGAGGATTGCCAAAAAAGATCCTCCTTTCCCTAAAGACATGGGACCACTGGCCAAAGACCTAATCCAGCGACTCCTCATTAAAGATCCAAAGAAGAGATTAGGGTCGGGGCCTAATGGAGCGGAGAATGTAAAGAAACACCCATTTTACCAGGTGGATTTCATTGCCTGTCTTGTAATGGTCACGATATTTAATATAACTAATGGACTGAGATGTCATTGTTTTGTACTGAGTATTTCTACATGGTTTTCACATTAGAAAATTAACTGGGAGGACTTGGCAGCCAAAAAGGTGCCTGCGCCATTCAAGCCAGTGATTCGGGATGAGCTGGACGTCAGCAACTTTGCAGACGAGTTCACAGAGATGGACCCCACCTACTCTCCCGCAGCTCTGCCTCAGAACTGTGACCGCATCTTCCAGGTGGGAGGGAAGGAAGACATCTTAGACAAGCAGACTGTGTTTTGTTGTGACTCATGCTGCTGCTGTTTGCAGACAGGAATATTTCTTTGTGCTCCTTGCAGGTCATCGCACAGGACACCGTTTATCGGCATTTGTTTAGAGCCCGTGTTTGTCTGGGCTTTGGTAGCAGGCAGTGTGAAATGTTGACACGGATGAAAAATCGCATTATACATTATCCGCTTTTTGTCTGTGACTATATTTGACATACTTCACAGCAATTGAAGTAATCAAGTGAAGTTTTGAATGTCCTCAAAAGGTTGCTGTAAGTCAACATGAGTCTGTCTGTGTGCATTGGTATTCAAATTGACTAAAGGGTCTTTTATTGAAGTAATTGCTGCCATATGCAGCTCTTATTGAAGTAACAGATGTGAATGACTATTTTTGATGTAGCTTTGAACCATAATATGGCCCACAACTCCATGCCAGCTGATGGCTGTCTGATGTATTGCATGAAATTTCAACTCTGATTGCCTTCTGGATCCTTGAGCATGCTAGATCAATAGATCCATTAACGGGCTTCTCTCATGGAATAAAAGGTTACACTTTGAGAGCATCACCACGTCTGTCTCGGTTACGCCTTCAGTCTTTGATTGCCAACTTCATCTTGGCTTTTTTCACTCTCAGCTGCCATTCATGTAGTCTGAAATTTTGTGGTCTTTATAATTTGCAAGCCTAGCAATCTCTGCGATAACGACAGCAATCCCAGTTTTAAACCGTGCACTTGCTCCCCCGCCGTGTCGCACAAAACAAAATTAAAATTGCATTAAGAGCGCCAAGATGTAATTTCACAGCAGAGCAATCAAATATTCAAGCCCGGCAATTTAGGGCATCTCATTCATTCAACACCCATCCTTCCGTCCATCCATTGCTGTCACTACATATCACACAGCTGTGTGTGTGCCGGTGTAAAAGAGAGAGGGAGAGATTAATGCCAGCTCAAAGCTCTGTGCTCCCCACAGCTGGAATTAAGCAGGCAGCGCTCCACAATGACAGGCCTAACAATAGGAACAGCTGGACAGCCACTGTCAGTCACACATGAAGAGAATTGGGCTTATTGTTGAGCTGACAGGCTGGTTTTGATAGATTTAAAGAAAACTACGCAATTTTGTTTTATTTTAAGGGACTCTATTTTTCTGTGGCAGTGGAGGAAGTTTCCTTTTCTCCTGACCTAGTCCATCTCTCGCTTTATGTCTTAGTAAAATGTAAACACCTAGGGCTCTTGTGTTTTTATTTGAAGGGTTACTCTTTTATGGCCCCCTCCATCCTGTTCAAAAGGAATGTGGTGATGGATGACCCTGTCCAGCTGTGTGGGGGTTCTGAAAAGCCAGGCTCAGCTGCGGTGGCCCGCAGCGCCATGATGAAGGTAAAATGAATGGACTTGGTTCTCCGAGCACAAACACACTTAAGCTAATGGATGCTGTCACAGACAGATGAGAACTTTTCCTTCCTTTCCATTCCACTTGAACTTTATTTTTCTTCTGTGCTAGTTTTACTGCACTCACGTTCCGTTTCAGGCTTAATCCTGTTTATTTAATAGCGTTTGTTCGTGAATACACTTGCGTGTCTTTGCAGCATAATGCTTTTTGAAAAGGTAGCAGTGCTTTTTGTGCGCTCAGTTAGCTTAAAGCTTTCTCAACAACATCCTGGGAAACTGAGCTGTTTTGCAAACCTTAGCATTTTCTATTTATTATGAGATTAGTCATAATGCTGAAAGGTATTGTAATTATTTATCTTAGTCCTTTTCAGTTTGCTGCTTCAATAATCCAAGAAAACGGAGGGAAAAACAAGAAATTGGGCTTTTAAATTGTATCTAAACAATGAAGGAAATTAGTGGTTTAACTACAGTAGCTGGCTTTTCTTTTCTAAAGTTTCCACTGGGTGCACATTATAGGTTTTAAACCAGATTCTGGTTAGCAAACAGGAAGCTTATTAACGGTATTTCTGTCTTATCATGTGACGATCTTAACTCTTTTAGTTCAGATCTAAAGTCGAGACTTTCAGTGCAATTTTTTTTAAAGTCCTCGTCACATTTGTATTTCTTCTTTTCGATTTTGCATGTGAAGTGTACAGGGTTGGTGTGGTGATATACTTAAAAACAACCCTTTGTGTAGCATAAAACTAGAATGAGAGAAGAATTATTATGAACATTATTATGGGTGAGAAGAGGGATAGCTTTGGGGATTCTAGCTGTAATTGAATCAGGATTTTTAATATAAATTCTGCATACAACCTCCAGAAAAGACTTGACTAAAAGAAAGGGAATAGAAAGAATGAAGAATGTCAAGTGTACCAAGTATTCTCTGTAGAAAACTGAAAGCAACTAAGGCCCTGAGATAATACTCAGATAATTGGCAAATTAATTTGGTCATAAGTAATGTAGGAACTTGCAAAATCTCTACTTTAATTCTACGAACAAACATCCTATATCGGGCTATAATATTTAATGTGAATTTTATTTGCGTGATAATAAAATATACACATAATTCTTACTTTTTGTGATTATTTTTATGCGTATTTGCAGGACTCGCCTTTCTATATGAGTTATGAAATGGACCTGAAGGAAAGTGCTCTGGGGGAGGGTAGCTTCTCGATCTGCAGACGGTGCACACACAAGAAGACTGGGCAGAAATATGCAGTCAAGATTGTCAGCAAGAGGTACGAGTTCACTGGGTGCACACATGTGTTTGTCAACTCAGATGCTTTTGGCTCTGTCTTTTGTTTATAGATTTACTGGATCAGTTGGACCGCCACCCTCCTCCATCCCCTGCTCAGCCAAGTCTGAAGCCAGTCTGAGAAGACTAATAAATGTTAAACTAACAAAGGCCAAATAATGTCATAATTCGACCTGATTACATATTTTCCTGATTTTTTTTTTTCCCTATGAAAAATCCAGGTTATATAAGTAGATCACTTGGTTGTTTTTACTGCCACGTCCTGTAAAATCCCATGTATGCTTATAATACACTCCTCCACAGTTTGGCACCCAGTATTATAGTTCTGATTATAGTTGACATTAGGACTGATGCAAGGCAAACCCATGTCCAGTATTTTCTAGCTCTTCGTTGGTTAGAGCAAAACTGCCCTAAAGTATTTTGGAAATTCCCCTAAAGTAAACAAAATAAATAAAAGAAACCTAATTCCTAAAACCTAATATTTTCCAGTGTGTTCTGGGTTATAAAAGGATTTTTTTTTTTTTTAATACTGTATTGAGCATGTTATAAGAAAACGTTAACGTGGTACAACTAATAGTGTTGTAATGTGTGTAAATGTTTTGTCTTCTTTAAAAAAAAAGAAAATCTTAGCATATTGTGCTCCTAAACACGTAATGCAAAAGTAGGAAAATGTTCCACTTCTCCTGTGTGTGTATATGTGACTGGCTTTGCTGTAGGATGGAGGCCCAGACTCAGCGGGAAATAGCAGCCCTGAAGCTCTGCGACGGTCACCCCAACATTGTCAAGTTACATGAAATTTACCACGATCAGGTAAAGATAATCGCGTCCGTTACATTTGCCTCCATAAATTCTGTTTTCCATAGCTCTCTGCCTAGTCTGTGGGGACTGCAGCCTTATTAAGTCGAGGAAATGGAACAAGGCAGATTAATGGGGATGCTGGTAGCCCTCTGGGTGTTTCTTTATCTCTTTGCATATTGTTTCATGAACATCTCACACTGTGCTCAATATTTCGCCTCCGATTTATTTCTAAACTGCAGCTGCACAAACATCCATTTTCTTGCCACTGAATAGTAACAACCTAGATTCACTTGTTTTGCTAATCGAGCCGCACACTTAACCCAAACTAAGCGCGCATATGTTCTAAATGTAGCTTACCCCCGGTATATGGAAGGTGTGACCGTGTGTGTGACTGTGTACAGCTTCATTAGCCTCGGTCCTTCATGCCCAGGAGCACCACTTTAGTCCTGATGAGCTCAGTGGGGTTATTACTGTACCTCACAGGTCTGTGACCCAGATCAAAGCAGCGCTGCCTCACCCGCCTCAGCTGAGTCCTGTCTTTGTTCCCTAGATCCTGCACTAATGAGAAGCTCAACCCCGCTGCTCTGGCACATCATTCTCCTGCCACTTTGTCTGGCCCCTTTCATTTTTACTTAATACCAATGTGGTTTAATGTCACCATCATGAGATCAAGGATGGTTTTTTGTGTGTGTTTGTTTCTGTTTGTTACGCAATAGAAAAATTACAGTTTAATGTTTCACCCATCACTTTTCAGTTGTTTTCAATGTGGTGTTCAAGCTTTGAAAGCAACATTGATGATATTTTAGGAAAGACAAACTTTCCAATATTTATTTAATTGCCAAACATTTAAGAGTGTTTGTGCATGCCGAGCTAATTCAAGGGTTGTTAAAGAATATAGGTTAAGAGTGGGTGTAACAGATGTAACCTTATCCAACCTTATCCTGTATGTGTTTGCTGTAGCTTCACACATACCTGGTTCTGGAGCTGCTTGGTGGAGGGGAGTTGCTGGAGAGAATCCGCCGGAAACAACATTTCAGCGAAACGGAAGCCAGCCGGATCATGCGCAAACTGGTGTCTGCTGTCAGTCACATGCATGATGTAGGAGTTGTGCACAGGGATCTTAAACCGGAGGTATTGGAGAGCTTCTCAGCCGAGCTATTGCCAGAGATTTCTTTCTGTCCAAGCACAGTTTGTGTCTTTGTGATGAATGCAGGCTGGCTGGATCGTACGTTTCTGAAAAAGAATTACTGTGTTTTTCTGAACTTTGTATGATCTGTCCTTCTCTCGTTCTCACTGCTATTTTTTTTACAAAACAAGAGTAAAATTGTTTGACCCCAACGTGGGTCACAAGTACCTGGTCAGTCATGATGTACAATTTACTACTTGAGTGAACCAGTTCTGCTGAGCTGAGAAAAATGATTGCTGTGCGTGTCTCAAATTGCTTTGTAGAACCTGCTCTTCACAGATGAGAGTGAGAACTCTGAGATAAAAATCATAGACTTTGGCTTCGCTCGACTGAAACCACCAGACAATCAGCTCCTAAAGACTCCCTGCTTCACCCTGCAGTATGCTGCACCAGAGATACTCAAATATGATGGCTATGATGAGTCCTGTGACCTGTGGAGTCTAGGGGTCATCCTGGTGAGTGGAGCAGCCACGCTCAGGTTAAATCAAAGCACTATTAATTTGACCGAGGATCATTGATTGTTCATCGGGGAGAGAACAACGAGCAAACCGTTATCTGAGTTTTTGAATGGTGAACAAGCTGTTTATGCTAACGTTACCATTTACACTATATGAATCATAGATTGTAGGGCATTTATTGATGTTCATGTGGTGAGCCTAGGACTGTTACATTGTTGGTAGGGTTGAGTTGGCTGGAAATGGAAGGGTATTGGATCTTTAACTTACTTTAAATCCTGACTTAAGGCTTTAATTTGAATTCCATTAACCTGTTCTATTATTAATATTTTTAGGTGCAATTGTTGATTACAGTTATAGCTGATCTTTTTTATGGTTATATAATTAATAGATTAGTAGGCCTTCTTTTTTTTTATAGATCAGTACATTTTAATGGCCATGTTCAGAGCATCCCATTGCATGCCGACCACTGTGTAGTAGGGTAATGCACTAACATGGATCAGTTCCTCATGCAGCTCCACTTACGAAGATCCATACCAAACCTGTCATCCTTAGTAGTATCTGTTATCCAAAGAATGGTTGGCTGTTCATAGGTGTGGTGCTTTTTCGTAAAAAAAAAAAGGCAGAATATAAATTCCAGGGTATATTCGTGCGTTAAGTTATTTTGCTTGTTGAAATGCTATATTCTTGGCAAGTAAAATTTCATGTAGCTCAAAGACATTATGAAAGTATTGCTCTGTACATGAAAGGTAGATTTTTGATGAAACCCATGGCTCTCACAGGTTGTAATAGAACTAAATAACTGATCATTGATTAGCCCTATTCAGGAGCATCCTTCTTTGTGACTTAACGCCATCACTTTCCACAATGCTCCAGGAAAGTGACCTGATTATATAAATGTATAATTTACACAAATCTTTTCAGAACCCAGATTCCCACTTTAAAGCTTGTCTAAAAATGCTTTTGACTGAAGTGTTTCTATAACCAAATAAATGTTTAATCAGAAGCTTCATATACTCTTGATTTGCACATCTTATCCAGTTTGAGGATTAAACATTTGACACAGGCCACTCTGATTAAGCAATCAGCTGTTATTTTAACTGATTTTGGTAGTAGTTTAGGCTAATCTGTGTTGGATGATATTCATCTCCTCTTGTTCAGCGGTACAAACTTCAGCATCCTGTGATGAGCTGACACAGTTTACACTCACCACAAAAAGAAGCAAAACCTGCCCCACTCTTAGACCTGGTAAAGGCTATGCGGATATGTCATCCTCATTCAACTTTTTTTTTTGTTTGCATGGAAGAGAAGAATTAAAAGGAGAGGTAGACAGGATAAGGAAAGGACACATAGTTGAGAGAAAGATTTCTGTAGTTGGCCGGTCATCCGTACAGAGCCATGGCTCTATGTTTAAGTGCTGCTTCCCACCGTCGCCCCCTGGGGGGATATGGGTGTACTGTGCCTCTTGGAGGTTTGATGAAATGGCTACTGACATGCTTTGTGCACAATGCCCTGGAAGCCAACTGAGTTGAGATATAGAGGGAGAGAGAGATCACAGCACAACAGAGCCTTTGCTGCCAAAAGGGTTGTTCCCAACTACTGTCATTTTAATAAGAAATATGAGGGCAGATGCATTCAGGCCAAGGTGAGAGAATCCTGTTCTTTCAGCTGAGCACAAACCGCTCTTCTCTTGAGTGCTAGTTCAGCCATGGTCAACAACTTGCAGCATAACAATGGAAAAATGTGGACAGTCGTGATCGGTCAAGGGCGCTTTTAAAACATGTTATTTTAACAGTAAATGTGTTTAAACACTTACGTCTAGTTACTTAACCAGCTTATTGAAGGTAGTGTGGCACTGACAAAAATGAGCACGTAGTGTTTTTTCATCCGCAGCTGTTGTATAAAGTGTAGAAATTAGATTTTCACTAGAGATACCTGATTTCTGAGGACAAAGGCATTAGAGATTTAAATGGAGAAAAAAGATAGTTGGGATGTTTTAGAAGATGTAAATTAAAAAAAAAATGCAATGCAGTTATTCACCATCAAAAGCACATATAAAGATAAAAGAAAAATGTCAAACCGCTTAAAATATCTGTTCATTTCAAATTTAATGACAGCATGTTTAAAAGGCCAGTTAGGATCCTTGAATGTTTTACTACAGAGCCACACTGATCTGTGCAGAATGGGGTTTGATGTTGTGTTGCTAGAATAGCCAAGATCTTCCCCGAAAAAGAGGTTTTCCTGATGAGAGCATTTGTCGCTACCAAACCTGTATACATAATCTGCATTAATGGTGCCTTTACACATGTCTATGTAGCTAATTCTATATGCACTATTGCTCCCAATTATCACAGATGCTGGTTTTAAATAGTGTGTTGTGTAGTTTGCAGAACGCAGCATCCATGAGTCTCAAAGAGATGTTCAGATTTTTCATATTTACTGTGGAAAAAATGAGTTTAGTAACAGTGCAATGTCTCTTTCAAGATTATATTGTTCTTTGTTTTATTTAGGCCTTATAAATTCTTCAAAATCATTGGATTATTGTGATATTTTGGTGATATACATTTTACACAGCATTCCAGTTCCTGGAAATCAAAGTTGCAGAGTGTGTTGTACTGAAAACGGAAAATAATGAAGTCGTTATTAACTTTGTAGTAAAGCTTTTCACAATAACACCACTTAGCTACACACTACTGTTCAAGTTTTGACACAGTTGTGCTATTTGTGCTACCCAATTTTGTCAAACTAGCAGCTTTCACATTTAATTCTATTTTATTTATACAGCACCAAATCACCTCAACAGTCACCTCAAGGTACATTATATTGTAAGGTAAAGACCCTACAATAATACAGAGAAAATTCCAGCAATCAGGCCCCTTTTAAGAAAGCACTTGGTGACAGTGGGAAGCAAAACCTCTCTTTTAACAATTCAATTCAATTCAATTTTATTTATATAGCGCCAAATCACAACATAAGTCGCCTCAAGGCGCTTCATAGATACAGGATAACAGGAAGTAGGTGTCAGAGGTGCGTCTACACTTTGTGGCGAGCTATGGTTGAGTCACCACAGTTTGATGATGTGACAGCTATTGTTACCTCAGAGACAGAGAAGAGCTGAGAAAAATAAAAAAATTAATAATTTAATAATTATTAATTCTAGGTGACCAACAGTTGGCCTCACTCCAAGACTTTTCTCAACAATGTAACAAAAACCTAAATAAACGTTGTTCTCTCTTTAAAGTCTATAACTGAAAAGCTAAGCGAGAGCTATTATAAACTGGTAAGCCAGTCTAAATGTGACTGTATTGTAAAAATTGCATTGCGATCTCTAAATCATCTTAATTTTAATATGTTTATGTTCATAGCAGATTGCATGGTCTTCCTTTGTTTGCAGTACACCATGCTGTCCGGCCAGGTGCCTTTTCAGTGCCAGGAGAAGAGCCTGACCCACACCAGTGCTGAAGAGATTATGCGTAAAATCAAACAGGGAGATTTCTCTTTTCAAGGAGAGGCCTGGAGAAACGTGTCCCAGCAAGCTAAGGACCTCATACAAGGTGAGGGGAAAAAACTGGCTCATTTTCTTTTGAATAACTTGAGCTTCGGTTTCTTTTTTTCCCATTAAAAACGTAGAAACATAGTGCACTAAATTTATAAAATTCCACTTAAATAGTACTACAAATTTTAGGATATGGTTATGAAAGTGAGTAGTGTTAGCTTGCAGCTCCAAGACTTCTGTTATCGGTAGATTCTTTGTTCCAGGCTCATTTTTTTCAGAATAAAATATCGACTTTCAAAATAAAGTAGTCCAGAGCAGGAGGTATGAACTGTTTTTGTGAAATTGTAAATTAGTTAAATAAATAAAATGAGGTTTATGCAAAAGCTTTGAGTCGTGTTTAGGGCAGATTTTGATGGTGCTGGTAGAGTCTGGAAGAAGAAATGGACAAGTAGTGCTCCATTAGTGCAATGTCAGTAAGTGATGACGTGTTTTGGATGAACTTTCTACTCACAAAGCAGCTTTCAGAGATCAGGTTTCCTAAAGAGGAAATAACTTCCTGTCTGTGTCTCACCTTTTCCCACCTGGATTAAGAGCGTTAAAGGTAATTATCTGCGTCTTGTTCCTGTAGAGCTGCTGACGGTCGACCCTAACAAGAGGATTAAGATGTGTGGCCTCCGTTACAACGCCTGGCTCCAGGACGACAGCCAGTTGTCCTCCAACCCACTTATGACCCCAGACATTCTCGGATCCTCCACTGCCTCTGTCCACACTTGTGTCAAAGCTACTTTTAATGTATGAAATGTTCAGAAGGGTGCTAATGTTAGATAGTAGGTCAGAACGTTCCAACCTAGTGTAAAATTTGGATTGTGTAGCTTCTGCTAAGTGTCAACCGGCTGTTATTAATAGAGATGGAGACCACATTATATTAACCGTATTGTGGGAAGATTAATTCAAACAAATGCTAAAGATATTAGTAATTTAAAATGCATCAAAAGGCACTTTGATACTGCAACAAAGCGCAGATGCTAGTTTTTGTCTTACTTGAGGTTGGATTTGTGTTGTTATTGCGATTCACCAAAATGCTGAATGGATATTAATGCGACTAATGATATAAGTCGCATATAAGTTATGTGACCTGGGTTTTGGCCAAATATTGATGGGATCTGAAACGTAAGATCCCTTGAAAAAAGATGAGAGCAGTGCATTTCATTGAAACTAAAATTTAAAAATCTAACCAAACATCTGTTTTGTACTCGCAGGCATTTAACAAATGTAAGCGGGAAGGGTTCCGCCTCCAGACGGTGGACAAGGCGCCTCTAGCCAAGAGGAGGAAGATGAAAAAAACAAGTACCAGCACAGAGACCCGCAGCAGTTCCAGCGAGAGTACCCATTCGTCCTCCTCCTCCTCCCAGTCACAGGAGAAAACTTTTCAAGAAGGAGACCCAAATCGACAGCACTCTAACATCACTCCTGTCATCACCCCTGTCAACACACCGGTGCCCTCTGGAACAGATTCTGGGCACCAGCCAGCACCTCCAGCCTTTCCCTTCTCAGAAGGACAGTAAGACAGCCTGAGGAGAATCCAGATTCAGACAGTTGGGTCTGAAAAAAAAAAAAGAAGAAGAAGAAGTTTGGCTTGGACTAGTATAGAGACATCCTTCTTCTTTCTCTCTGTCTCTGGCTCAATTGCATGGATGTCAGCACGTCTCTAAAACCAAGCATGCAGCAGGAGCAGCACTGTCACCTCTATATCAATCAATCAATCAATCAATCAATCAATCAATCAATCATCACTAGCAATAGCCGATCCTATCTTTTGCTCTGACTTTCTCACACAGACTATCAATCAGGGACTGGACCAGGAAGAAGTGTCACCAGTGTCCTAAAAGAAAAGGGCTGCCCTACTGCCCCCGGTCCAGAGAATGGAGAGACATCTTCAGTCTCGTCATTAAATCACAACATCTGTCCTCTCCTTTTCTGTCTTTGTCCGAGTTTTTAGAGATTTAAAGGGAAAGTCAGCGTTTACACCACGGATGCTTTGTAATTTCTGTCAAAAGGAGAGAGAAACAAAAGGCCACATGCCGGAGGATAATCTTACGTCTCTGCTATACGGAGCAGCTTATTTATATGTGAATTTTGCAGACTGAAATTTATTTATGATAAGCTATATTATTAACTTATTTATGATTCATTATGATCTGAAAAGAAATAATGGATACAGTGAGACTAAAAAAAGAAGATATTTTGTGTATGTGTGTGTGTGTGTGTGTGTGTGTTTTCCTATCAGCTCAAAAAAACTTTCCATATAGTCAAATGGTCTTTCATATATCTTTCTAGTTAGACACATCGAAGAGTCTAGTAGGTCAGTTTTAGTTTGTTTTGTATACATCGTAAGAGTCAAAGTCACGAAACCAGAGTTCTTTATAGGTACTGCTAATTATTTAAGGTGAATTTTAAGATTGATATTTGTTTAGTGGCTTTAAAAATATACATTTCCTGATTCATATAAAAGATGAAAATGTGTGCACATCTTTTTGTAAGAACCAAATGTGGATGTAGTATGTTCAGCCAAATCTGTGATTTTTATCAGCGAGTACTGCTGCCTGAGGCAGTGCAACCTGACTAGAACAGCTATATTTAGACTTTTTTTTTGTCTCTTATGTGGGAGTATGGCTACTGCCGGACTTGGCATTGCTGCTGTTCCATGTGGTCTGATCCTGAAGTCAGTATTTAGCCAAGCAGTAGAGACCTAATTGTCTCATTATCACTACAACCAATTGGATTGAGCAGAATGTCCCAAATGGAAAATGAAGATCAGCTTAGCATAAGGGTTGAATGCGTCAAGTAGTTTGAGATTTGAGCCTTCTTGGAACCAAGATGCCTGAGGGCAGTTTCAAGTGAGCTCTTTTTTTTTTTTTCTTTTAGATTAAAAAATATTAATTAAAGGAAGGCTTATGTGCCAAACTGCATTTGAATGGTAATGTTTGCGTTTAAAGACGGTCAGACACTAGGACATTTGGAGACAATGTAGAGCAAAAGTAGCCCCGTTTTGTCTTCAGTCATAAAACTACTGCAAAATGCCGAACTTTGATGATTACAAGTTGTTGAGCACAAATTAGGGATGCACCGATTGATTATATTAGCCAAATGTTGGTATCTGGCTGTTGTGGGCCTTGTTGACTCATTTCAGCAATTAAAAATGTCTGATGTGCGAATCATATCAGTGTTTAACTGGCTTATTGTTCAAGTATAGTGTGATGAAGCGTTGAAAGACTTCAAGTTCAGTTATGCTTATTTATAGTGAAGATTTCTTTGCTTCCCTGGAACAGAAGGTGGAATAAGTACATCAGAATTTGCCAGTCGGCCCAGAAGTTAACAATCAGTGCATCCCTACCACATGCTTCTTTTTACTATTGATGCCGTCCTTGCTCTATTTACCATGTTGTACTGCATGACTGAAAAGGTGATCTTTGCACTGTGTGACAGCTCGCACTTTGAGGCAGATATCTTGTTAGTATTAGGTCCCCAGTGCATGATATGACCCGAAACATCAACCACTTCCTTTATTTGCCTTTGTGGGCTTTTTTGGGGGGCAGATTCTTACTTGATTTAATGTGAGTTTGTTTACTTGCTTAACCAATTTTCAATTCGGGACTTTTACTGTTTAAAATTGTGATGGGTGTACAAAACCCCTTGTTACAATAGCCTAAATATTGTAATATCCCAGTGTTACAATTCTGGTGTTAGTTGGGATAGTTAGGGGAAAACAAATGCCATGCTCTGTTAACTGTTTTTGTTTGTTTTTTTTACGTCTTTGTCTGTTTTCATTGTAATAATTGAAATACTGTATTTTGCTGTTGTGTGGGGTACTTGGTGATCCGTATGTGAAGCTACCTAGAATCAGATCCTCCTGCTCAGCCAGGATACAGATTTTCAGTTGGACTACTGTGTGCATTTAAACACACGCTGTCATCCTCTTCCATTTTTACTCTGAATCAGAACCAAAGCATTAACTTCAAGGTAGCTGCTTTAAGCTGCATGAGACATGACCTTTCATGCAAATATGCAAAAAAAAAAAGGCTTCATATATCACATTTTCTGTTTGTTCGAGTTTCTTTTCTTGGTCCATTCAATGAACGATATTTTTTAGTACAGATGATTTTTTTTATTTTTAACAGCACATAATGTGTTTTCTTCAGAGATTCTTTATGGAATCAGTAATATCAATACCCAGCACATTATCATGCTTAAATCTATGCATCTCTTTTACACTTTTGTGTTGCTTGTTTTGCCATTTCACAAAGACCTCATTGAATGGGTTTAAGCAGAGTGCTTAAAAAGGTGTAACAAAATTTCTATACGCTGATCGTCTACAACACCAAATATTGTGTAATGTCCAGCTTGTGCCAGAAGAAACAGCTCTGACATGTTGGAGAACAGACGTGAGATGCTGTTAGTTTCTGGGACAGGGCAGATGGACTGCTGTCAGTCAGTTTGGAGAGCAGTTTAAGACCTTGGGCTCTTGCTCATGTTTTTTGTTTAATTTTTGTGGTGTGGCAAGGTGCACTGTCCTGCTGGGAAAAGCAGTTATTTCGGTGGGAAGCGTACGGTGAAGGAACATCCACACGAATGGTGCGATCCAAGTTTTCTCAGCAGAACATTGCAGAGAGTGTTTTTAATGTTTTGGCTGATCAGTGTTTACTGTACTTTTACTCCCATAACGTCAGCCACTGTAGAAATGGAACAGATGGAAAAGATTCCCAGTATGAAAAAGCTGGAATCCTTGGAGCTAAACACTACAAAGCTCTCGTCTAACTTAGTTCGCATGAGTTCCCCGTTGCTGCCTCATTAAGCCTCTTTTCTTTTGTTTGGGTGTATTAATAGCTCAAGTGGAGGAAGAGGAAGAGTGTCCTATATTGAGCTCCCCTCTGGGAGCCAGGCTCTATTAGCTGATGTGCTGCAGTGCTGTTTGTTCCAAAGAAAATACCGTACTCTACTCACTGCCTCTGTGGGACCCGGCTCACTTTCTTTGTAGGGAAAATAACAGTGCATCACAGGAAAGGGTTGGTTTAGTATCAATGTCTCTTGGGGCTGATTTCCAAACTAGGCTTTCCTTCTTTTGATGAACACCTTGTTTATTGTGCCACCACGAGGAAGAGAGACAGAGGGAGGCCGGTTCTTATTTTAGGCCTTGTTGCCTTTGATACATTATTTTGTCAGTTCCCTTAAATTTTAACGAAAGTTCCTTTTCTCCCTACAGTGCTTCCTCGTTTCTAAGCCTGAAAGCGTCACACCTAATGATGCTAAACCTTTTTAGCATTTTTCCAACACTTAATTAGAGGGCTGGTAGTTTGAATTGTTTTGTGTAAACCAGCGACTGCTGTTGTACACTTTAGTCAGAGAAATTGGCTTGGGATGTTGCGGTGTGTTTTTAGTGCTCCGGTCCATGAAGTCACGCATGGGATTAAGACACTAAGGGCAGCGTTGAGTGACGTCCTGTACTGATTCTCAGTATGGTGCTCGTGTGCATGTGTTGTTTGTGAACGTCGAACATTTTGGACACACCTTGCAGCTAGTGTTGTTCTTTTTTGTCAACATTAAGGACGTGTACAGTACTGTGCAAGAGTCTTGAGCCAAGCTTCATTTCTCTATATTTTGCCAGGAAAATTGGAAATATGTGCAGTGAATTATCGGACACATAGAAACTAACTTGGAAATACAGTATATAGGCAAAATCAGAGTTGGTACAAAATGTTTCATTGTATGATCTTTCTTGGATGATCTTACCACATTAACAGTTTGTTTGGGGATCATTGTCATGCTGAAACTTGAAACAAGTGCCGATGAGATGCTTTTTGTTTTTGCATGGTGGATAAAATCTGATGCTACTTGTCTGCATTCATGATTCCATCAGTTTTGAAAAGATCGCCAACACCACTTGCTGAAATCAAACCCAAAACAATGGCTGAACCTTCACTGTGTTTTACAGATGGCTGTAGACTGTTGTACCTCTCTCCTGACTTCCAAAATGTTAAAATTTGGATTCATCACTCCATAAGACCTTCCCACTTATTTTTAGTCCAGCACTTGTATAGTTGGCACACCTGTCTTTTCTCCCAGTTTCCCTCCTTTAAGAGTGGTTTCTTTAGTCACTATTCATTTGAGAGCATTTCTAATGATCAACTGCAGGACCAGATGTCTATCTCAGGTCCTGCGTTAGGTCTTTGTTGGATTTTTCTTTTTTCTTGTCTAAAAAATGAATGAAAAAGCAACCAGTGTCCACAGACCAACTTTTAGAAAGATTACAGAACTTTTGCTCTAGAAAATGTTAAAAAAAAAGTTAACAAAGTATGTTTCCTTGGAAGCAAAATACAAAGAAGTGATGGGTGACTCAAGACATGTTGATTGGTCACTGCCTTATGTATGGAGCTGTCCAAGGTGCTGAAGTGCTCAAACCATCAGTTGTTTGAGAGAAGCAAAATAGTGCGATCCTTTAAAATGACCAGGATGATTGTTAAGTGGCTCAACAAATCCACAGAAAAAGTGCTTCAAAACAAACAAAATCTCCCGCTATGGCTAATGATAAGTATATTTATTGATACAATTTAGAGCACTTCCAAGTAAGGTAGAGCTTTCATCAGTCATGAGTCAGGTGTAGCAGCTTTGATCAAGAGCGAGAAAAGAAAGAGTGAATGGTTAAAATGTCCAGCTTTGCTGTGCTTCTGTGTTGTAGATGTTTATATCAAAGTCTAAAATACTTTAATGTCTGAACATGTAATCTCTGCGTGGCAAAAGCTCAGACTTCAGACCGCTCTGAATTCTTGGTTTCTTTCTTTTTTCTTTTTTTTTCTTTTTTTTTTTTTTGGTCTATTGGTCTTTGAACCTGACATTTTATGATGTCAGTGAGAGCAGATATCCCAGATATGGGCAGCCAATCAACAGAAAGTTGGCTTGAAGGGAGCGGGAAGCGAGAAAAGCTCAGTATATGATAAAAAAAGAGATTCATTTGAAAGGTGAATCATGCAAAGGCACCCTGGTAGTGTCCACAAATGGCACTACTGAGATAAAAAGGACCTAATATGCTCCACTTTGGATACTAATAATGGAATTAATAATAATGTTAAATAATATCCAGAATCATTTCAGCCAGGAAATGAAATATGTGAACTTTTTTTGTTTTAATTTGGGAGTATATGCTAACAGTTACTTTGATTAAAAGTATCCAACTACAACTACACTGATATCTCTGGGGCAGTGACAGCCATATGTACATATAGCCCCCTTACAGTTCAGCCTTTTAAAAGCAAGTGGTCAGCTACAAAGTGGCCTTGCTGAGCTACACTTACCTGCATGAGGACGTGTTCTCTTGCGTTAATTTATTTGACTCAGCGAGTGTTGCTCTATGTAAAGTTGGTAACAGATATTAATGCTTCCACATCCATGGGTTGTAAGGGATGTAAAGGCATCATCCTCATCATCGTGATCATCATCATTTTCGTCACCAGTGCAGCCATCATGCATGTGCTGATGTTGCTTGATTCCTGTCAATCTTTCTGTTCTTATCAAAACTTGTCCAAACGTACTGTAGCAGTGAATCCCTTTGAGATTGGTCACTAAACTGGTTTAAAACACAACATCAAGCTTTAAGGGCAAAACTTTGCACTTACATGTTGATTTAGTCACGCATATGTTGCAGGAAAAATGTCCTCTTTTGTGCAGGTTCAAATGTTTCTCATCTTTCTGTTTCTCTTGATGGTTGTTGTCAGATAATTCTAAGATAAAATAAACCTCAGCAGTAGTACTTTTTAGATACGGCGAGGAGACACCATGTGCGTACCTGCTTCTTAAGGCACTGTGAAAATCATCCTTCAGGACTTTTGGGCACACCGTCGATAGTATGAGGGGAAAAAACCCTCGATTTGCTTCAATAAATGCTTTACGTGCTAGCTGAATACATGTGTACGTTTGATAATCTGATACCAGTAATGAGTCTTTTAATAGATCCTCTGCTTCATTGTATTTTTAAGTGTTTACGTCATTAATGAAGATATTTTGTGATACCAGGATTTGTGTGTATGAGTTGTCAAAAAGACAATAAACGTACGATTTCCTGTTCACTTGATGATTTTGATTTTAATAAATCAGGTGTGAACTTGTCATGTTGACAAGGGTTTTAAAAGTATGTCAGACGGCAGCCACCAGATGGCAGTGTTTAATAAAGTTTAACCAGAAGAGCAGTTTACTGTTCAATAAGCCTTTAGAAACAAGTAGAAAATTATGTTTAGCATATATTATCTTAAACATTGCTACAATAAATTGTGTCTTCAAGGTTGTTTAAATCACCACCAGATGTAAGGTTTATGCCATGGGTGCCCTAAATTAACATTATTGATAATTATCAAAATAATTTTGCATATTTCTTTAATGGTTAATTCTCCAGTCAAGCTCTTAATATGAAGTGAATTTTCAAATTTCGTGTTTATCAAAAACATAAAAATAGTATTAGTAGTAATAGTAATAATTTTTTTTTTTTGAAGGGGTTGAATATTAAGATTGATTCATTTCAGATTTAGGCATAAAAACAAGAATTCAAATAACAATATAGTTTTTACTTTTAAAAACACATTTGATGGATTTAAAATAGTAATAATTGTGTTTTCTTGCATTTATTACAGTTTGTCTTTTGCATTTGTTAAGCACCCTAAGACTGTTTCTCTCCATAAATATGCCAGTCTCCTGTTATATCATTTTTATGTTTTGATTTACTTATTTGTATACAGGGCAGTATTTATAGATATAAGACAAATGTAATAATTTAATCATCTGGAAATATGTGAAAAAAGGGTTCTCAGAATATTTAAAAGCAAAATTATTACTGTTTGTGTTTAGTGTTAGAATGATGTTTATTAAACCAGCTTTATCTGTTTTCCTCAATACCAACATATTAAATGTCTTTTCCACTAAATTGTAAATTATTTGTAAATCATTAGCTTTTTTTACTCATTTGTCGATTAAGTTATTAATCATAGCATATGTGCCACAATTCAGAATCGGTGAAGTATGAATATAGTTTTTGAAATAGTTTTCTGCCAGTTTACTTAGCTGGAAGTTACTGTGTAATATCATATGCTACCAGGAGAGGATGCTCTACACCTCTCACCGAAGAGGACTCTATGTCCAGTATAATTCATCTACATCTTCTGAAAAAAGTCCCAGAAAAGTGAAGGAGACGGAGTTTTATATATTTAGGCAAAAGAATGTACAACACCAGTCACAGTTTCTTTTGCATCAGTATTCTTTATAACAAAATACAACATGTTTACATTAAATATTCGTCATAACAGTTATGACAAATATTTCATGTAAACATGTTGTATTTTGTAGCTATAGGGTTGTTTTTTGAAGGACATGGCAGCAGAAATTCTACAGGAAAACCGCACTTGTTCATGCAAATATTTACTTTGCAGGGTGTTCAAAAAGATACTGTTCCCTTTATACTTTCCTTTTTCCACCATCAAATCAAATGCCATTTTAATACAAGCCAGTAGGCAGGTCATGTTTTTGAGTGTAAGCTGGCTTCTGCAGGACACAGACTGATACAGTACTCCTGCATAATATTTAAAAAACAAAGCAGATTTTTCCTATTCATGGCTTTCAATCCACTTATTGTGGTTTCACCCCACTTGCTACTATATGCAACAATACAGATGGTGCACTTACAGAGCACTTTTGCCTGGCTAATTTTGCAACATGGACGCTCTGCTGGAGAAACTCATTATACAGTGTGTGTGTGTGTCTGTGTGTGTACATGGACATGGACATGATATCTCTTTTCTTTGAAATCTCTCTCTCCACTAACATGCTAGCCATTACTAAACAATGTGTGGTATACAGTAGGTAAGTATTCAGATGGAAGGTCTGTGCTCTAAAACCCATAACTGAGAACTATTTGCCAATACACCAAAAAAGACAAAAATAAACACAGAAAGCAGAACATCTTATAACCATGTGCTGCATAATCACAAGGGTGCCTGAGTGTAAGATATGGTTTATGGTAGACATGTAGTGGCACAGTGATTAAAATGCAAAGCACCAGAAATTCAGCTAACTGTAGTAAAGTGAAAACAATGTAGACCTTTGTATGATACAGCACAATTTATGCAAAGCCTTTTTTGTTCACCTTCAAAGAGCACAACCTGAAACAATGTTACTTTTGTTTGTGTCCGCATTTCGTCTCTCCTCATCTGCCACTACTCAGCACTACGCAAAATGTTAAAATGATTACAGACATTTCTCAAAGATAATTCATGCAGTTAGGCACATGGCTTATTTTATGCATCGCCACGCTGAAATAACGTCTCAGATTAGAAACAAAACCTGCTTAAAATGCCAATTACAATTAAAACAAGACTAAATGTGCAATAATTTATATATGATATTGCTATAATTTGTCAGTCTATAAAGAAGGTTACAATTTAAGAGATATGCCAAGTATTTAATCGTTCCAGGCCTTCATTTTTTTTCAAATGAGAAAATTTGTTGTTTTAATTCTACTTGTTTTTTCTTAATAGAAACAGTTTTAAACTTGATGGAGCCAAGGACCTGGAGAAAATATTCCAAATGATCCAAATGTTCAAAGGCCCCCCTCTTAAATAAACAATAACCAATAATTTTACTAGAATTTTAAGATGCCATGAGAATAATTTGTTTACTCAACTTTCTTTTACTCTAAATACTTTGGATGTGACATGATGCATCATGAATTTCTAGTTCCTAAATATAACATAAGTGGGAAATTTGGACATATAATTATTGTTTTGTCATTCTTAATAGTGGTTTAAATTTTAACTTTATAAAATTACATCATAGTTTTTAAATTTTTAGCAAATTATTTTTTCACATCCCTTGCTTGGGCTCTACTGTCCCAGTAGTACTAGTATTGAATATTTTTTCATATATTTTGCAGTAGACCTAATCAGATTAATTAAAGATAATCGTTATCAAGAAGAAATAACAAATGCTTTCTGTTGTGAATGAAAAGCTGCTTTTAAAAGCAACAAATGCTTTAAGTGAATATTTTAAACCAAAAAGCAAATATACCAACAAATCTCAAAGGTTTTGCACAGCCTCTGATTTAGTTGCAGCTCCTCCCAGGCATGTCCTCAAAGAGGAGAGCAGCGTTTGAGAGATGAATGCAAAATGGGACAGAGGGCAAGGGAGGAGGTTGAACTTGGAGTGTGGTTTTGATGTGTATGTGTGATATACCTTTACAGGACCAACACTTTTTTATTAACGTTTTTCAGAGAGCTGAGAACTTCCTCAAACTGGACGATGTTGCAATAAATTAGATGGTGTTGGGGAGTGAGCATGGCGAATCATGGCAGAATCTTTTTGTGTAGCTCTGTTATGATGTCATGATTCACTGCTTTAGATCTAAAAATCTTAATAAGTTGAAGTTTAGAAGGAAGTAAATATAAACCGAGGCATTGTTGTCTCTCTGGTATGGGCAAAGTAATGTGTGTGTTTCACCATGTGTGTGTTTGTACTCCACAGGGTGAGGTTTAAGCTGGACTCCAGAGAGGTGAAGTGCCTTCGATCCCTGGGAGTGGAACGCATTTCCTTTTGTTGCCCTCCAATTTTTGACTGGCTTGCCCCAGCACATGAGGATGATGGGGCTGTTCCTATTATCCAACTTCCCAGACCCCTCCTTCCACCTCACCCCCACCCTACCCTGCTCTGCCTGTTCCCAAAGCGACTGGCATTCCTGGGGGCCACCAGTGAAGCAGCTTTTAGAGGGAAGGCCCGCTGGCTCCTGGGTGGCCTCTTGTGCACAGGCTCCAAGGGGAGGAGACAATGTCTTATTAATTGACTGGGTGTCTTGGGCAGAGTGCAGGAATTTGCAGAAGGGGGATCGATGGAGGGGCGGGATGACTGAGGAAGATTCACAGTCCACCAGCAGAGATTCATTGACCTCTGTTTCAGATTTATGTCCGTTTGATTTACACTGCGGTGAGGAGGACAAGATAGGAGGCAATGCGGAGGTGGCTGCACTGCAGTAACACAGAAACTATTTTTTAAAATGACTTTTAAGTCAATAACTTTTAAGTTCTGCAATATTAAAACTTTCCAATTTGGCTGGAATTAGATATTTTTCAAAAAGTCTTAGAGTCCAACCTAATTTCACAACATAGACAATATTTCTGAGATGTATAATACACTAATTTTAGTTTATTTGGACCAAAATAACACATTTTTCTTCTCAAAAAAATTGACATATCCGTTTTCATTTAATCCTAGTATACTTCTACTTTCCTGCACATTTTATTTCAAGTTTAGCCTGACTTTATTTCATTCAATATTACATCAGTTTTATAAAGCAGCTCCAAATACAGGATGACAACACTACTTCCTGTTAATGCAGTTCACTTTGGTTATTTGTCCCTTCTTCCCCAGTGGCTATTGGTTAAATACATGATGTTCAACTTCATTCACCATAAAGATTTGCTTGGCGTTACCTTTAGGCTTTAAAAAAAAAATTAGATGAATTTGAGTATGGTGGCATAGTTTTCTGTTGACGCTAAGGTGCTGAAAAATGTCAAACATCAATGTCAAACAAAGATCGTTCTGCATATGACTTGTGGGTTTGTGCAAGTTTGATGGAGTGGGACAGGACAGGGAGGGGTTGTTTGGGGTGGGGGTGGGGGGTGGTGGTGAGGGGGCTGGGATGGGGATGAACCATCTCCCCATGTGGTCTCCCCCCACGTGTCCTCACCCTAATTCTGTTACATGTGTCCCCCATTAGCACTAATGGAGCAGCCATTGTCCCCCCGTTGTGTGCTGTTGCACCCTCGGCCCAGTCACCTTGAGTCAGTAAACTCAGCTCTGTCATGTTTGGACTGCTTCCCACAGCCAGAGGTCTCCATGACGACTGTGGACCCCACTCACTCACACACGCACTGACTCACACACACTTCATTTTGTATGCATTAAAATGTAAAAATACATTTGCTGCTTTTGGAAGAGCTGACGCCTTAAAACACAATCTAAGATGCATGATGCATGCATGATGATGTTTAGTAAATGACAAATATTAATGACCCTTTCAGTACATTATTTGGTTTGTGTTACATCAACACTGTTGTGTAAAGTCCAAAAACTTTGTGACACTGCTTTAAAAATATTTATGTGTTATTAATAAAGTGTAGAATTTGCTTTGTAGATAAAAAGTGCCTTTGTTATTACTTTTATGCTTTAATTTAAACAAAAGTTTCTTCACAAAAATTTGTTAGACCTAAAATGTCCCTAAAATGTTAATTTCTTTATTTAAAAAAAAAAAATCTTGCTCTTCAAATGTGCAGAAAACACAGATGTTTCCCACACTTCTTGTAGAAAGATAGACAGTTGGATGGGTAAAGTGAGCGGAGACGAGCGCGCATGTAGACATCTTGCTTGGTACATTATCAGGTGACCTGGCCCCCATGCTGCATCCATCATGTAGAGACTGATTGAGCTGACCTTCAGGCCTGCCCTACCGACCCCTGGGCTTCCTGTTCTTTGTCAGCCTCTCACAATACCACTGGTATCACACAGACAGGGGAGGTCTGAGAACCGACCAGGGGAGTCCACCCAGGCCACGCTGGGGATGCGGGGGGTAGTGATGGGGTGGGGGCAGGAGTGGAGAGGGTCTTTGGGGAGGGAGCTGAGAACCCCCTTTTCAATTTCACCCGGTCTTTCCAAATTAGAGAAAAGGCAGAGAGTGGTGTCCTCTGTCACCCTGCCACACAGGGACCTTTAAAAAGCAGCCTCAGTGGTTTTTCAAGTGAGGTGTCTTCTCAAGAGACAAAAAAAGAGGAGAAGAATAAGTGGGCGAAGAATTTAATTGTGGCCCTGTGTGAGGACTGGCAGGAGGATGGCCACTCTAGGTTTGTAAAGGATTCAGGCAGTTTGCTTGTCCTTCCTCTGTGCCTCTCTTTGGACCCATGTATTCTGAGGGGCCTTAAGAAGATGATCTTTCTCAGGTGACTCTTATTAACAGTGATGGAAGACATACATTTAGTGAGGTGAGTTCCTGTATGGCAGGGTGACACTACAAGCCCTGAAATTAAATTCTTACTTAGGTAGAGGAGAATGCAGCAAAAGCATAAATGGTTCTGAAAGTGTGTATTCCAAGAGTCCATGGGGTTTTGGGGTTGACTTTTTCTGTAAAATATTTTGTTACTTTACCTCTTTTGGGATTGACCTGTTATAGTATCTAAATGAAGCCGATCAAGACATCTGAAAATTGACAAGGAATCCAATTAAATATTACTTTTTGGGAGAGTGCCAACAAGGCAAAAAAAGTTGGGGACCCAATCACACATTAAGACCTTTGGCCTTCCTGGGCTAAGATCTGCTTTTTAAACAACTACCATACACAAAAGCCTTGCTTGTACATGTGTAAAAACTGCCAGGTCAAGGTGAGAATAGATGAATATGAAAACGCTGCACACAGCACAGTGTAGGTGAATTCTGCACAATGGGAGACTTCTGCTTTGATAAGCTTGTTCTTCTTATGTAAAATTTCAATGTCAAATGTAAAAAGGAAAGGTCCTACAGTCAATAGGTGTAGCGGAATTTTAAAAAACGGATTAGTACTGGAGTACTACAGTACTGTGTAAAAGTCTCAAGTTGCCCCTTATTTCTTTGTATTTTGCTAGGGAAAAGGGAAATAGAGGCAATTTAGAGACATACATGGATCTATAGCATTGAACTCAAAAGCAGAGTTTGTACAGTTCTAACAAGCTTCAAAGTCAATATTTGGTATGACCATCTTTATTCTTCTACACAGCCTGAACTCCCTTAGGCGAGCTTTCTTGTAATTGCTTTAAGTAGCCTTCAGGAATAGTTCTCCAGGTATCTTGAAGGACAATCAAAGCTCTTCTTTGGATGTTGGCTGCCTTTTGTTCAATTCTCGGTCAAGACGATCCCACACTACTTCAATAATGGGTGATCGTGGCTCAAAGACTTGGCAGTTCATCTTGGAACCAGAAGGTCGCCGGTTCGATCCCCGGCTCGGACAGTCTCGGTCGTTGTGTCCTTGGGCACGACGCTTCGCCTACTGGTGATAGCCAGAGGGGCCGATGGTGTGATATGGCAGCCTCGCTTCTGTCAGCCTGCCACAGGGTGGCTGTGGCTACAACTATAGCTTGCATTCACACCAGGATGTGAGAGTGAATAAATAGTGGAATTGTACAGCACTTTAAGGGCCCTGAAAAGCGCTATATAAAGGCAATCCATTATTGCTATTAATGTTGACGTCTGGCTCTGGGGAGCACAATCCTTGACTCATGGTGTTCCATTGTGTGTTTTTCTATCCAGGTATGCTTTTACCGCATTGCCAGTTTGTCATGCCAGTGTCATGCCATGCTAAAAAATGTAGCCGTTACCAATAAGATGGTTTCCAGATGATAAACTCTTATTTTGGACATATAAAGCAAACAGACCAGTATATACACACATACACATATACACAGATACCTGCATATACATGTACACATACGTACACATATTTGCTCAAACAAAATAAACAAAGTCTCGGTGACTTGGAATAATCCCTACCCCACAGTCAACACTCTACAGACTTACCATATTCATCCTTATCCCCAGTTCCCTTTAGCACTATAATAGATATCATTTAGATATAAATTAGCATAATTATATATACTAGCAGTCATCAGTTTCATTAATTTCATATTCTATATTGCATGGTGGATCAAAATCTCTCTGTTTCTCTTACTTAAACATGGCTTCTTGACAGCCACCCTTCCACTAAGATTATTCGTGAACAATAGATCATTTGTCTGAAAGCGATCAGGAACACGGACTGGTCTGAAAATGATTGAAAAAGCAGCCATGTTAAAAAAAAATTTTTTTGAAAGACCTTCAGAAAGCTTGGAGAAGTATTGCTCAAGATAAAAAATAACAAGACAATTTAGCTCCTAGGAAGCAAAATATGCACAAGATATGGCACATAGTTACTGCTCATTAAGAGCAACATAGAGAACCAACTGCTCGGGCTGAAAAGGATCCAGATACATTTTAAAAAGAGTATGCTTCTATTTTTTTTTTTTTTTTTTTTTTTTTAGCTGCGTTCACAACACCACCTTTATGTTTCTCTCTGGTTTATTTATGCTTATACATTCATGTTCATGTGTGCGTTCCAGTTCTTAGTCATGAGGATACATGAAGTGCTGTCTAAAGTACCTACTGGTTACCATGACAATACTTCTTCAGAGAGGTTTGGGACAATCACCTACCTGTATTCCTTGTATTCCTTCAATGTACAAGTGATCTTAATATGAGTTGTCCTTGCGTCCCAAGATACATGACTGTGCGAATAAATTGTGTTAATCGATTCTGGATTCACAAAGGTCCATTCATTACATGGTCAAAGTAAATGCTTATTACCTCCACGCATGCTCTTTCAACACACAATATGTACAACATCCTTGTAATGGTTAATTTATATGAATAAAATCAATAACGCTGCATTGAGCGACCCTGAAGATCCTGGGTAAAAGAAATGCTATGTGAGTTGTCATGAAAAAGAGGGACTAAGAATATCTTAATGACCATCGGGGGAGGGGCGGGGGG
>NW_005187471.1:222686-229232 GCF_000239375.1 Pundamilia nyererei
GCCTCTCGCCCTACGACAGCTGGGATAGGCTCCAGCGCCCCCCACGACCCTGAAAAGGATAAGCGGAAGCGAATGGATGGATGGATGGACTCAGTTATTGCTGTGGGACTATGATTTGTATGATACAATGTGGAAACTAAGGTTTATTGTTTTCTTAAAGATAAAAAGAAATTATTGATGAGAGACTCCACCTAGTAATAGAAGGTAGCAGAACAAAGGCTAACACCAACCTTTGCATGACCTTTAATTGCAAACAAATTGATGTTATGGTGCATAAAGAAACCTTATAAATCTTTTAAATTTACCCCTTTGAATCACTACTGCATTTCGATTCCTGTTACCTACGTTCATCAAGAATAACATGAAATGTTAAAGCTAACAGTGTAGCCACTATGACCTACTGTCAGCTGCTCCCTGTCCCTCAGAGTCCTGGAAGCACCTGGTCAGGATGTGGTCTTCTATGTCTCAGCCCAGACTGCAGACCAATGGCCCAGCACACTGAAGCTCCACTTCTTTTTCTTCAAATTCATTTGCATTGCTAATGCACAGGAGACAGCTGTCATCTTGCTGCGACCATGATCAATCCAAAGCCAGGGGGGAAAGGTGGAGGGAAGGAGAAAAAAAGATAAATAAAACTGCCGGATAAATAGGTTGGCCTATTATCTTCTGGCCTTGCATGGGTGCCGGTCCTTGAGAGAATGAATTTCAATGAAAGTCTCTTTTCACTGGGGGGAAGAAGAAAGAGAATAAAATACTGGGGGAAAATGCCTAGAGAAACAATTGGAAGCAGAAAATTAAAAGAGGGTTGAAGGAAAGCAAACAAGTTTTGTTTTCAGCTCCCTTGTTGAAAGTACTCTCCATAAAACAATGGAAAACATTATAAAGGTAAGGTGATTCATCCTGAGCATGTATCCATGTGAGGGCTCTTCATTCAGCATGTAGACATGTCTTTTCTTGAGAACACATATACCTGATTACTCAGTTTTCTTTTTGTGTGTGTGTGTGTGTGTTTTTTTTAGATTTCCTGAAAGTCTGTCTGGTCAGGATTGTTTACAGCAGTCCGGTACAGCAACAACAGTGTTGTATTTTTTCCCTTGAAGTAAATGAAATGCCCTTGTATCAATAGGTCTTTCATTCAAACCCTGTATTTTCTATTTGTGATGTAGCTGACAGTTATAGCTTGTGATGGAGCCATGTGGAGGCTGATTTTTATTTTCATAATGTTTTTTCAGTTTCTAGTATTAAAGAGGGAAAACATACTCGAAGAATATTCCTGGTGTTTCACTGAAGTTACAGGTAAACACTGATGAAAAGTCATTTAGGTACAAGTTGTACACTTCACTGAAAAATGTTAGTGTCATTTTTTTACATACTAAAGAATTTTACCTGATTACATATTATTTATTTAGAAAGACTAATAATAAGAAATAGTGTGGTAATAATGGTGTACTAAGGTGGAAACAAGAAGGTAATAATATGGAGATAGCAGGTTATTACCAATTAATTACCAAAGTAATAGTCTAGTACTAACAAATAAATATTGGCACCAACTTTGTCACAACAATGGTTTTAGCCATGTACTATTACACTAACATTTTCATAATTTTGTAATAAAGAGCCATAGAGGGACAACAATGTGGCTCTAAATAGCCACATTGTAACACTAAATAGTGTTAGTGTAGTATTATAAACTAGTATTAATATAGTAATAGCTGTATAGTAGTAGTATAGTAATTAATAATTAATTTACAAAAGGCATATACTGACTTTCAAGTGATAGTAACCTCATAATAATAAGGCAATACTGATTCATGATTGAACACATTTAACATAATATCATATATTTTATCATATTGTACTACAGTAATAAATGCTATCTTATGTTGCCAACATCCTTCTTTGGAGGTAAACGGTGTAAATATTATGTTTAACTTGCTATTTCCGTATTAATAGCGCCCAGTTTCCACCTTATTACACAACTATTATCACCTTATTACCAAGCTGCAATCAAAAGTACAACTAAAAACACATACAAGAGAAAACAATGGCATGTCATTGACTTGGGTATTAATAATACGGCAAAGTGCTACTGGAATTTTTTTTGGGGGGGGGGGGCATTTTTCCTAAAATTGGATTTTTTGAAACGTAAGGTATATTAAAGTGTGAAATGTAATGCTTTTGATTGACTAACAGACTACTTTGCTGTAATCCTTTTTATCTGTGATCATTGCAAATAAGAAGAGCTCTGATTCAAAAGCCTTCTTGAGTTTGTGCCTCAATTTGTTCATTTATTTGTTTATTTAGAGGATATTGGAAACAGCCGCTTAGTGTGTTAGGTAAACCCAGCCAAAGCTAATGCAGTCTAAAAAAAAGCCTTTCTTCAATAAATCCATCCTTCATGAAGCTTATATTTGGGATTGATGCTGTATCCACCTTTTTTGTGTCAGCAAAACCAAAAATGATGTCCTTGAAAATGTTCATATAGTTGAATCAACAGCCCTCAAAGGAACTTTTAAGACAATCTAAGGTTAATTAAGCCTTAATTAAGGTTGTAGGACTCCTGTATTAGACTGCAGAAGTTTAAGCTGAACTGGGTAGGGATAGCTTTTTCTTTTTATTGCTACTATTGCATACAATATCTCGTAATAAATGCTGCACTAATTAGTTATCCTGAAGGAGCAATACTGGAAGTGTAAGATTTAGACAAAGTAGCCAGACAGAAACCTTTAATTTGGAGACCACATGATGACAATGGAGGTAAGTGAAGACACAAGAAGCTATTACTTTTCCTTCACTGCCTTCACTTTCTCTGCTAATAATGTTTGCCTAAGCGGGACTGAGGGAAATGAGGTGGAAAACTCGGAGTGTGCTTGTGTGTTTGTGTGTGTGTGTGTGTGTGTGTGTGTGTGTGTGTGTGTGTGAGTTGGGGGTGGATCTATTTCTGTGTGTGGGGTGGGTTTGGTGTGAGGAGGGAATCAATTGATTCCTGCTAAAGGAGTAGCAACAATGTTTCATCTTAAGATGTCATCTCTCTCTATCTCCCTTGCGCTTTCGCACCCCCAACCCACACACACACACACACACACACACACACACACACACACACACACACACACACACACACACACACACACACACACACACACAAGCCTGTTGATGTCAGGAGCAGCAGCAGTAATCCCTGTTCTAGGCCGCCCAGATCATTATAGACTCTGATCTGCAGTCCCTGAAAGAGGGAATTAGCTGGGAACACAATCCCAGCGACCTTTGTGACACAGGGACAAAGCCTCAGCTGCCGGGGGTCCACATCCCTAAATCAGCCCATATGGCTCAGACAAAACTGTTACAATGGTCGCTACAAAGGAAGCACAGTGGGAGGGTTGGCCGGACTGCCTCCCTGTATACGTGTTCCCGCAATATCTGTCAGTATGTCTGTGTTTGCTCATTAATATGTTGATCTTGATTGTGGATTATCAAACGGACAATTTGTGCTGTAGGAACTCCCCTTCAAGTAGCGCAAGAGGTGTAAGAGGTTTTCCTCCTACTTCTGTCGTGAATAAGAGCATCATGCAGGATTTGAGACAGTGTGTGTATTTGTATTTGTATCTTTGTGAGGAACTACTTCAGATAAGCAAATTTTGTGACCTTCGTTTTTCGCCACACAACACACATCCAAATGTGTAATTTGGGGTTGATACTCTGGTGCTACTTGAGAGTTAAGAAGTTCCTATGTCACAGAGCATCCTCACAGAGATGAAAGTGCAGGCGTTTTTGTGTGCTCCTCCTTTAGAGCATGTTTCCTATATGTAAGCCTTTCCTCTGCCCTTATGTGAGCTGATAGGCTTCCTAAGAGCCCCCCTGGTGAGTTCATGCTCGGCAGCTCTTTGTATTTTCGGTGATTGGGAAGAACCCCCTTCTTTTAGAATACACACAAGCGCTCTCCCACTCTGCTTCTCTCTGTCTCACACATACACACACATATTTCTTGCATCACCTTGGATTTTTTTCTTAATCCTCAAAACTTTTGGCTGTAGTTTGAGAGGTTTGGAGACCTTTCGAGAGAAAAAAGAGCAGGATCACTCCCCAGACTGCCCTCCTTCTCCAGCTCTCCCCTGTCACAAAGGCAAATAAGGCAGTGCCCATTCAGTTTCACACTGGAGGGTATACTCTACTCTACTAGGTGAAAGTTTTATTTTATATGTGTGCTTTTTCACTCTTTATACTAGCCTACTATATACTGGCCAAAGGTTGTTATGGATTTTCTTTCTTTCTTTTTTGATTTGTTGGGTACTGCAGTTTTAACATAGAAATTTATTATGTGTTTGTGTTCACTGTTTTGAAAATGTATGTATTTGGATGCTTTGGACATGTTTGCTCACATCACAACTATCCTATTTTGTCAGAAACTAATAATGGAGGAGCAAGTAAACAAGGTTTATGCACACCGCATGTCTTCATTTTGGCTCAGATGCAAAATTTTATAGAAATTGTGCTTAGTTTCCCTTCATTTTTCTGTTAGCTATCGTCTGGCGGGTGGAATATTACAGGATAACAGCTCTTATAATCTGTCATTGCTGGACTATTGCCGTCAATATGATGAGCCTTGCTCCTTTTTGGATGTTTTGAACATGCTCTCAACTATTCAGACTTTCACAAAGGCAGCAGCAAACTGGAAATGTACCTTGAAGTGATGTTCACTCAATTTAATCTATTCAGGAATTTAAGAGTGAAATCATTTCATACTTTCATACTAGCCTAACATTTGTTGCTTTGAGCTATTTCAGAGGCAGCGCTAATAACAAAGGTCGTCAATAATAGTGAATTGCATGCTTTGTCTCGCAATGAATCCAATTCACAAAAAGTGGGGAGTACTTAGTGCTTCTAGATGGTTATGAGGCTCCCGTTTTCCTTGCTGATTTGAAGTGGTCCACTTTTTGCTCCTATGGCACACTTCATCAGATATTTAAAACACTGGAAATTATTACACAAAGCTGCTATTGAAGCTGAGAATATGAACGCTGAGGTACCATATGCTTCCGCATGACCTGTTTTCCAGGCGTGGGTCCTGTTAACGTGTGTCATGGTCCATGTTGAGTCAGTAGTGTTACAGCAGAGGTGCATTTTCTCTTGGGGCCATATTCTCTCTTTCTCTCTTCTCTCCACTCTCTTCTCCACTCTTCACCCTCTCCAATTAGGGGAGCTCCAGCTGTGTACCAGTCAGGATCAGAGGCTCGTTCTATTAGCCAAATCCATTTGTGTAGCGATTGAATCACTCCCCAATCTTCTCTTTTCATCCCCCGGCCCCCACACCCCAAATACACATCCATACACCCATGCTTTCATGAGTGCCCCTTGGAACCCCCACCCCACCCCCACCCAAGCCTTGCTGACAGCTCTGCAAACCCTAAATCTGAAGACATGAAAAATGAAATACAAATACAGTATGTCCACCTTAACCAGTTGTGTTTATGACCCTGCAGAAATACTTGGAAAATTCAATTCAGGTTGTTGTGGGGTTTGTTTTTTTTAACACAAAACAAAACTGTTGGATTTATAAGACATGACTTATTTCCATATGGATGATGTTCAACTAATTTGTTATTAAAGAAAGTTCTTTAAAAAGAACCAGTGTAATACTAATTAGAGATGGAAAGGAATTAACGTGAAATAAAGAAATATGGCCCATTCGTGTTGAACTGAATGCTAAATGATTGACTCAAGAAAATAAAATGTATTTTTTGATTTTCTGCACACTGATCAGAATGCTCGGGGAGTTGATGTATTTAAAGCTGTTTTAAAAATAATTCTGACATTTAAAGTTAAATAAAGCTTTTCTACCTTAATAAAGAAAGTGAATTAAAATGAATGTAATACTTTCTAGGAATTCAGTTAAAGTTGCAAGAAGCAGAAGTAAAGCAGACTTGCAGAGCTGCAGAGAAGGAACAGAACCAGAACCAGAGAAAATAATACATACCGTACACTGAAAAGCAGGTTTCCCTCGTCTTACTGTGGTCAAAAAAAGATAATTCTTAAATTCAGTCCCTGTTGAATTCTTGCCTGTCCTTGATAGTTTCCCATTTATTCCAGAAGGTGGCACAATTGTGTAGGAACTGGTCACAAGCTTGGCATTCATCATGGTGCCATTGATGCAATATAAAAAGCTTGTCACTGAGGTCTTGTTCCTTAGACAGTCATAGAAAACAGTATATCCATCTTTGTGCACTGTATGTTAAGAGACCTCTTGACCCTTTGCCATGAAGACAGTGTTAACAAGTTGCCAAAATGTCACGGTCTTTTAGTTTTGCAAAAAAAAAAAAAAAATGTTGGTTGAAAAGAAAGCATCAGATGAAGAGTATGTAGCCCTTCCATGGAGTCATATAATTCAAACCCACCAAGGGCGAGTCTTTTATAAATCCTCCCCTTAGTCGAGTGTACTTTCCTGTCTTCCGCTCGATCTCACACTTTTTTATTCTCTCTCTCTCTCTCTTACACACACACACACACACACACACACACACACACACACACACACACACACACACACAC
>NW_005187471.1:229252-270776 GCF_000239375.1 Pundamilia nyererei
TTTCTCTATCTCTGTCCTTGCTTGCTCTCTTGAGTGACAGTGTCTGGTCCTCAACAACTTTAATGGCTGTCAATTTTAGCTGGGATAAAACACCAGCAGAAATCGACTCGGTGGTTCCCGGTGTTCTGCAGCTTACAGGACATTTGCTTGATTAAAAACTATTTAAGCATCTGCTAGCCTAACCTTAACAAAAAGAGCATCACTTGAAGATTTTTAAGTTTAAATAAAAGTTCAATATCCTCACTGAAGGTAAACCTTGTGTTTTGTATGGCAAGATTTCTCACAGGGACTTTACACTGATCCTTTTTTATCCCTGGACTTTGAAATTAATGTGAATATATAGTCTTCAAAATACTATTTTGTCCTGCTTTGAGGAGGTGTGGACATTGTTAATGACCCCCATCAAGAAGGCTACATTTTGAATTTCTTCATCCTTTGCTTAGTGAGGATAGTGTTTCAGAAACTTTAAGAATCAGCAGTTTCACTGAAATTTCAAGGAAAGTTTGCCCACTCTAAACTTTTGCTGGACTGATGTGAATCAATCAACCAAAAACTGAAAAATCACGTTTATGGACTTGACTTCCTTATCTTAAAATACATAAATAAATAAGATTACAATACAATAATGTACAAATTGTGGTTTTAAAAAAAATGAAATCAAGAAGGGAGTTATTTTAAACAGACTGGTGGTCAAATTCAAACATCTACACTGCTTAATGAAACCATTCTCTTCAAAAATATCAGATTGTTATACACGATTCAAATTTTGGACACATTGTGCATTTTATTAGATATATAGAGTCAATTCGACACAGGCGCCCTGCCATGAAGTCATATAATACCTATAATGTTCAGTTTTGTTGATACTATTATTTATTAATACCAGGAGGACATTGCTTAAATTGTTAAATTGTTTATAATCAGCTATTTCTGCTATTATGACCTTAAAATGACCTCTCAGTATATCATAGCCCAGCGGACCACAGCTGTCACCTATAAATAATAAACATATGATTATATATATCGACAGAAAAATTAACATTTCGAGCTTTGTTAAAATACATTGTAAGGCATTGTTGTTGTACTGGACTGTGTTAGAATGTGCAGATACAGTTAATAAAGCAATCATTAGGAATATATACATAGATAGTTTGCAACCTGCTTAAAATGCCAGGTTTCTGTGCACGAGTGTATTTTCTGTTACTTTCAGGGTTCTTTTTGAATGACAGCTAAAAAAGACAGCGAAACTTAAAGGATAAGTCTTTGCATGTAATTTCGATGGAAACAAAGCTGGCTATACGGCTACATGTAGATATTTGCAGCGAGCACTCAGTGAGAATGCTTTGCTTTGAACATGTCTGATTTCAAGAGGGTGAAAAGTGGCCTTGTCTTTCCAATAAGGTGCTATATAACTGAATATGTCAAATAACTGTGAGTTAAAATTGATTTACTTGCTTTCCATTAAGTGTTAACGTGTACAGTCAGAAAAGACTTGATCAGTCCCTAATGGTAAACAAAAGAATGACTGCTACCTCTTGAAATAGTTCTTGCATTAACTCATTATGGGATGATGGCATAACGAGAGCTGTTACGTAACTTTCTAAAGATTTTCAAATATATAATAAAAAATATGAAGTATCGCACAGCTGTGGCAAAGGCACACACTTCAAACCAAGCAGAGTGCAACTGCACATGTACATGGTATCCTCGCAGAATTTCTTTTGTGCTCAAAACACTATAGGAAGAAAACATTTGGAGGCAGAGGCATCGAATGTATTCACAGGGGAGCACACTTTCTGATCCTACTCACACTCCTCGTGTATTTTCCTGCCCGTTCGTTGGCCCACTCCGCACAACCTGAAGTTCAAGCCTGAGAGATGCCTCCTGGTACTCCTGACGACAGGAGTTTAAGAAAAATAGCTGCGGCTAAAAGGCTTGGCAAGGTATTCTACATGGGCATCCGAGTGTGTTTGTTTGAGGGGGTACACTTGACCTCCTCCCTCTCGAGGAGCAATGGAGGAGACAGTGGAGAGCTTCTCAGGGCTGCCAGTCAGACTTTATCCTCTCATGGATGTCTCAGCTCACACCTCCACAATGAAAACACAGTGAATAAATTGTCATGTTGAGTGTTTGATGCTACACCTTTTTGTTCAACAAATTACTGCATTTCTGGCTCGTAGTGTTTATTTATAAGAATTATTTGTGGTTTTACCCTTTTTTAAAACATCTTACAGCCTTGAAATTGAAATTTGAATTAATTGAGCTGCTCTTTATAGTTGTTTTGTAACAAAGTTCTTTTTGCTTTACATTTGGCACTAAAAAATAACTTGTGTCATTGTTACATTCAGGAGAAGATGCGAGGTAGACTCAAAAAAAACACACACAAAATGCTCAGAACCAGGAATTTCCTTTCTTTGCGTGTCCATGTGTTGGGGTGGCAGTGGGGTTATTGGAAGTCATTCTGGCGGCAAAGAGATTGTTCTTGTCACTGGGGGGCTGTGTGATGTCCTTGGCTTGTGACCTTTCTACATATTTGCAAAAAATGTGTTGTCCAGAAGTTGCAAAAAACTCTTGGGAATGAAGCCTTGATGCCATTAAATCCTGCAGTGCAGTGCTACAATAAAATTATTTTTTCACCTTCTTCAGTTTACTTTCATTATTTTTTTTTAATTGAAAACTTGAACAAGAGATTGAATAAATCCAAGGTCACACGTCGTCCACATGCTGCACATATACTCTATAAAAATCCCCGAGAAAAACAGTCTCACTCGGTCTCAGAACTTTGAATCACGCCTCTAACTTGGTTTTGTTTTCATCGTGTCTCATCCACTCTCAAGATGATAGTGCTGATTGTGATTTGTATTTTCAAAGCTGGGGCGGGAAAGCGTGTGGGTGGGTGTTAAGGGGGTGTAGGTGTTTGCAGCAGGAAAAAGACAATACAATTAAATGATTAATGCACAGAGGGGCCACTGACAATTAAAACTATTATAGAAATTAAAATGGCATTATGTCACAGTGGAAAGCTGATGATACCCGTGCCGTCTTTTTAAAAGCAATTTTCATAATTCCAATAATTGAAATTACGGCATATTCATTCATTTACTGGGTGAGGAGGGCTAAGAGCGGCTACTAATGAAATGCAATCATTAGCATCCAAACAAAGTAATTGGGTTGTCTTTTATCCTTGGAGATAGGTGATAAGGCACAATCACCCCCATCACCCCCTCCATCAAAATGCAAAAGCAAGTAATTAAAGCACAGACAAAGATGAGACCAGCGCTGCTGCTGTGCTGTACACCTCTGAAAACAGTACTGATTGCCTTGATTAGAGACCTTACTGTACCCTCTGATTTTGTTTATGGATACTCTGGCATTCTTGGGGAAAAGAAGGGGCTGTGGGTGGATGGGTGTGAGTTCTAAATGTGTTTCTGAAATTGCAAGAAAACACATTCAGAAAGATGAGAAATTCTCCAAAAATGTTATATATACATTAAAGCATATGCCACGGTTGGTGCTTTTGCAGGCGATGGAGCTTGAAACTCCCACCTAAGCGCACATTTGTCTCAGTTAGATATTAGCTCCTTGTACATGCTTAAGTAAATGGAAAGTAGTACTACTCTGTAGTGACAATTACCAACCTGCTCCCGAGGACAGAGCGGCAAGAAAGGGGAGGATGGCTGGAGGTGGAGAGGTGAGTGGAGAAGAAGAGAGAGGTTGAAATGAGAGGAAGATGGGCACATGAAGAGTCTTGAAGAAAAGAGCTCCTTCTCACTCGTCTCTCTAGTGGGGACGCCATTCTCTCTCCCCTTTCTTGGCTACCTCCTCTGTGGCGTTCAGGGTGCTTCTTCCCAGTATGCCCCCTTCCCCCAACCCACATCTCCACACCCCTCTTCCACCATCCTGGGAGAGTGTCATTAGGCCCTCCTGGAGGGGAGTCAAGAATATAATGCGAGAGGGGCCAACTTCTAAAAAAAGAGCCCAGTGGAACCTTTTCTACTTGTGCTGTCCCCTCATTAACAGCCTCCTCTGCTCTATGCCAGCTCCAAACTTCAATCACACCTTCTTCTTTGCGCCCATCTTCATCTCCAGTGTAAGGTAGCTTGTGTATCTACCCCCCTGAGGGCCAGGGAGGGAGTCCATTTCTTGCTAGTTCGGCAGAGAGTTGACACAGTCACCTCCTCCCAGGCCCTAACACTATACTTCCACCTCTTCTGTGATGGACTGATGGGCGAATAACAAAAGAACCTAGAGGGGAAAGAAACTCCTCTTCTTATAGCCTTGGCCCTGAAGCCCACCATTCCATTTCGCAGCCTGTGAAAGTAGGGCTTTTCATCTCAAAAGATCAACACATTTCTCTCCTGCAGGCACCTACACCACTTCTCTCTCCCATTTTCTCCCTCTCCTCTCTTTCTATACACCTCTCTCATTCTTACTCCTTGGCAAATGGGAAAACTGTCCTTGGTTGGATTCTGTTTTTCAAAGGAATCAATTCTCCTTTGTACACACTTGATCTGACCCTGTGACAGGCATTAAGTGTGTCTTCTGCCTGATACAGAGGCTCGTGTTCTGTGTGCTGATGGACGCTGCCCATTATCACACACAAGTGCAAGCACACACTCATGGACACTCACAAAAAGGGGCATTTGTTCACATATCCATGCATGCAGACACATGTCCACATTCACACAAGCATGGATTCACGGTTATGCTGCACCGAGCCACTTGCATGCAAACAACAACAGACACATACTGATTCACACAGTCTTGGTGAGTGTGGCCTTTGAGATAATGTGCAGAGAATATCGGTAAAATCCCTGTGACTGAGAATTCATCAGGTATGTCCTGCTGAGCTCAAACTAATGGCTTTGACAGGAGCACTAAATGGGTTGAAGAGGTCGCAAGGCAGAAATGTTCAAAACTGAAGATAAATTGGGAAGAAAAATGAGGAGTGATGATGAAATTTGAGGTTATTTATGGGCACCAACCAGCTGCAGGTAAATGTGCAGCCTTGAGTAGTGAAATCGATAGCTTCTGATGGGCTTAACAAAATAAGAAATATTAGAACACTAATAACTTTATGACCTGTTACTTTAGTGGGGAATGAGTTGTGAACACAACACTGACATGTGATCACCTTTTAAGGTAAAAACCCTGCTTAGAACAACAAATACGACAAGTAGAATGCAATGGGATGTTTTTAGAGCTCTTATTAAAAACATTTGACTGAAAACATCTGCAAACTGCAGGAAAGAAATGGTGCTGTGAGAACATAGAACCAAAACTCTAAAATTACAAGTAAGATAACAGCTCCGATAACCATATCAGGGATGGTAACACATAATGTATAATAACAATGTTATACTATAATATTATACTGCTTGCAGGAAACCTCAGGCCCAGTCTGAGCATGCCTTAGAAGTAAGGAGCTGAAGTTTGAAAAAGCTTAGTCAGTGATCAGTCAGTACACTTGTGTCCATGAAAGCACAGAAAAAATATGTTGGAGGGAAACATTTGCTAATTATACTGATATTTTATCTTTTTGTTAAACTCATATCACTTTAAAAATATGTTATATTTTTCATGACTGGCACTTATTGTCTGTTACACAGTTTTCAGTGCAGCTGAAGCCTTCCACAGTGTAATATTATAGTTCAACATAAAAAAAGATGCTTGATCATGTATTTTTCATATAAATAATATCGATGTTAATGTTTTCCAAAAGATGCTGTGTCAAAGGTAAGTGAAAACAAAATGCAAAACTTTCCAAATTTCATAAACTCACATTTTATTCAAAATAGATCATCCAACACATATTGAACGTTTAAACTCAGACATTTTACAATTTAATGAAAAATATTACTTCATTCGGAGACACCAAAAGTCTCGAAAAGTACCTGGTACTAAAAAGAAACAGTCGCCTGGACATTTTGCAACTAATTAGGTTTACTTGCAACAGTTCAGTAACAAGACTGGGTATAAAAAGAGCATCTTAGAGAGGCAGACTTTCTTAGAGGTCAAGATGGGCAAAGCTTGCCCTGTCTGCAAAAGAACTTGGTCTGCATATTGTGGAGTCATTTCTGAATGATGTTCCTCAAAGTATTTGTTTGAGTATCTCATTTTATACAGCACATAATATAATCAAAAGATGCTGAGAAGCTGAAGAAATCTGTTAAATCTGCCAAGAGGCAGATCAATATTGGATATCTGTCTGTCTGTCCGTCTGTCTTTCATTATTCAGATAGAAGACTAGTCCTGTCTGTTCTGATTTCATTCTCAACTAGAATATACAGATCTCCATCCCTTGTCCTGTCTTTATTCTCAGCTTCACCTGTCTTTTGAATGCTTTTTAATTGTCTGTGATTTCTCTGTTGTTGGTGTGTTGCTGCAGATACAAAACCCCACAGAGCCTTGAAAAGGCAAAAAATGAGAAAAGAGGCTGAGGAAAAGCGAAAGGGGAGACGAAAGAATGTGTTTGATTAGTGCAAGTTTGCTCAAGCTCAAGTTCACCATTGTGTTCCTTGTGGATGTGTGAATGTTACTGCGAGCAGAAAGGCTAAGAAAAGACAGACATGTGAAACATGCACACTGACATTTCTTAATCAAATATGGCAATCAGGGGGCCAACCAACAGTATACCATTTGCAATCCCTTTTAATTCATAATCAAAATCTGAGCAAATGAGGCAGAAATTGAGAAAGACTGAGGGGTGGGAGGGAGCAAGAGAGAAGGAAAGAGAGGGAGAGAGATGCAGGTCATTACGTCTCCTTTTACTTGCCCGATGAGAGCAATGTAGAATTAATCAGAGGCCATTAGGCTGTATTTACTTACCACTGCAGGGGCTCAGATCTCTCTCTCCCTCTTTCTCTGGATACAATCCCTGATATGATCCTACTCTGCCCCAGCCCTATAACAGAAGATGGAGCAGGGCTAAGAATAAGGGTATAACGAGAATGATCCCGCATACAAGTGTGTGTGTGTGTGTGAGAGGGTGTGCATGTGAGCTTGTGTCTGTATTTCTGGACATTATGTTGCATCATGTGGGTGTTGTATGCACCGAGGACCCGAGTGGTACAGAGAGGAAAGGAGGGGAGCTGGAGAGATGCTCTTAAATCAGAGTGTGTAATCCCCTGTGGGGTCAGCCTGCGGCCTCTGATGTTGACTCACAACTCAGGCTATCACACATCTCTCTCCCTCTCTCTCCTAATGCACTGCTGCCATTACTCACCCAGGTCCCGCCAGAGCTCAAATCTCTCTGATAATGGGTCTGATAAAGGACAAAGTTAGCACCATTTGAAGAAAATGGAGATCATACCTCTTATAAAAGGAGAAACTTGAGTTTTTAAATGGTGTGATATTTGATATTTATGGTTAATAACTATATTATTAATGCTTTATAGACTAACTTCCTGGTTGCACACTGCTGGTCTATGATACCAGAAATATTAACAGTGTTACATAAGTTAAAGAAATATGAACAAGCACTTGGTGACAGTGGAAAGGAAAAATTCCCTTTTAACAGGAAGAAACTTCTGGCAGAATCAGGCTCAGTGAACACACATGCAGTGACCTGTTGAGTTGAGGGGAAAGAGAAGAGAGCAAAGAGAGACAGGAGAACAAACAATGGGAAAGAGAGAGAGTTTCACAATTAGTAATGATTAAATGCAGAATGGTGTATAAACACACAGGGAGTGAAAAGATTTTTCAAAATGGAAGCTTCTAAGCCTAATCTTAAAAGTAGAGAGTACACAAAGGGTATGAATCCATACCCGTTCTTCTTTTGAAAAGACTAGGAATCCCAAGTAAGTCTGCAGTCTAAGAGAGTTCTGTTTGGATAATAGTACTATGAGGTTTTTACAATATGATGTGGCCTTGATATTCAAGATTTTGTATGTAAGGAGAAGTTGACATAAAAAAGAGTGCTATTACATGACAGTTTTTTCAGTTTTTACTACATCATAAAATGTTTCCTCTGTAAAGTTGACCTTGGATTCTACCTGTATTATTATTGTACCACTGCACAAAAACACCTGAAAAGTCCTATCTGAAACAAGTTGTTTTAGCTTCATTCTCCGTCACTGTAATGAGGCAATTCCTTGCAAAATTCAACAAGTGGGTGGGACTTCTGTGCTCAGTGCATCTGTGCTCACAGCCAGAAACCTAAAATGACCAGTATTAGAGAAACACCCTCCTCTTGACATCATAAAAATCCAAAAGGGGATCAACTGTCTAAGTGTTGAAAGCAGTCTGTACCACAAGGTTTTGGTTCTGATTGATTACTTGCCTAAACACTAATCTCATGATTTGAAATTTTGGCTATGTTTAATATGGATAGTGGAGCAGTATGTATTCATTGAACACTTTAAAAGGTACACCGTGCAAGTACTGAGCTGGACCCTTTTTGCCTTCAGAACTTTTTCTTTGTGGCATAGATTCAACAATACACTGGACACCTTCTTTTATCATAAAGGCATGGAGATGGGCAATCCTCAGATAGGTTGTAATGTATAAATGATACTCAGTTGGTAGGTGCCCAAAGCATGCCAAGAAAATACCCCACACCATCACACCACCAACACCCGCATCAACAATTGCTACAAGGCAAGATGGATTCAGGCTTTCATGTTGTTTACACCGAAACTGGACTCTAGCGTTGCAACAGAAATTGGTCTTCTGCTGTTGTACACCATTCGTTTCAAGGCTCAACATCTGTCTCTTCTGCAATGCTTATAGATATTTTGACTATCTAGTATTAGATATTATTAAAAATAATAAGAAGAAAATAAAGAAGGTTCAACATACTCTGTATTCAGAGATGCAGAATATGCACACCTTGGTTTTTGACTTCCTTTCAGCTTAAAGCAGTCTAGTCATTCTCCTCTGACTTCCATGACATTTGTCCTGGTTCCTAGGACTGTGATTTGTGGGCTCTGATGTTGTGCCTGAAATCTGCTGGAGCCATTCTTCCAGTTTTAGGGTTACAGGTCCTAACGATCCTATTACCTTCCACTTCTGCACCAGTTGTTCCTTCAGTTCCTGGTACTTCCCCTGGTTTCTGATGTTGGTGTTTGCTGGGGTTGCCACATCTATCTCAAACAGTCTTCTGCTCCTTGTCCTTATGGTTGGTTGGCCAGCAGCTGCTTTTCTGTCTGGAAGCTGAAGTCCTAAAAGACCTTAGCCCTGTAGTTCTTTACCATCTATGTTTGCATCTTTCATCGGGACTTGCAGTAAACTATATCAGCCACTTGGTTGTAGTTCTTAGTATATGCTGTCATTTCTTGATCTTACATCCTGCGACAATGTGTTGGGTATTTCCCTGGGCATCTCTGCACAGTCTATAACTTGGGCCAGGTCTTTTGAGGTGGCGCGTTTGTCTGTCTATGGTTCCTCCTGTGGAGGGGCTTGGTCATCCATGATAGTTCTCCTCGTGTTCCACATTACCCTCCCTCTTCAGCTGGCTCAGGCACTCCTAAAGCAGCTTTTTCTGCTGTTCCAAGATCAGCTGGATGAGGTGGCCAGGGTGAGGAAAAAGCATCTCTGTGAGTTGAAGTAAAAACATGCAAACTCCAGACAGATTTTGCATGTTTTCAAATCACATATACAGAAATCATACACCTGAATGTCCCAGCTGACCAGCACATTTGAATCTGGAACACTGTAGAGCTCAGAGGACATGTTTAGTTGACCAGTTGTGAGTTCTTTTTCACAGTAAACCACCTTTATGTTGTTTTTGGTCAATTCTATCAATTGCTATATTTCTGTTTCAAAAATATTAATTATAGTTGCTTTATAAAACAGACATATATGCTAGTATAGATCTTAATGCATGGTTGTCATGATTTTTTGTCAGAATGTTTGCTCATTTAGTTGGGGTTACAATGCTTCATTTGTGGGGTGAAGGGTGGGGGCGTTTTTTAATTGATGTATATTTAAATGTAAAAATAAAATAAAGTAATGTTAGAAATAGATTTCACATTTTCATTCATATTCACGTTTCATTACACAATTCAGGAGTATTTCAATACGTGACAAACAAACCTGCCATTTAACGAACATTAAAGGCACGTTTATGATCTCTAAAGCATTAATAAATTACTTATTAACATCCATTAAGTAACTGGGTTCAACTGATAAAGCTGATGTGAAGGATGCCTTATTAGAACATGTTCAATGCGAGAAGAGACTCGGCTTTGAGAAAAAAAAACAACAAGTTTTCTATTAGTTATTTTGTCATGTGACCTGAAAATGCAACTTTAGGGTCAGCTTTCAGCGACTGTTGACGTTAATTCACCGGTTGAGACGGCACTTTAAAGTCCCTGGCACTGACTGACCACGCCATTACAGAACAAACCTTTTTAAACAACTGATAGTGAGACAAAGGAGGCTGCAGCATACTTTCTGTGGGCGATATGAGCAAACAGTTAATGACGTTTACTCAAGATTACACGGGGCTCACCACCAAAGGAGTCTGTCTTGGAAAGAGAAAGAACCAGCAGAAAAGAGAAATACGCCAAAGAACAAAAGGAAGGCAATTCAATGCTTCGGTCATTTAGTCTACATTGTTGTTTGTCTGTTTGTTGGGTGTGCCAGAGGAGTGGAGGAATGCTATGGTTAGAAGTGAATAATTTGTCCAGGCCTTGAATGACACATACAGGCATAACTCTGACTGACTCACACAAAAGCATGTGATGAAAGCATTTCATGAATAAATCATAATTTAAGAAGAATAAAAATTTCTCAAACAGTATCACTCATCATGTAATGCAATAAGTCAGTGTGACACCAAAGAATACTTACTTGGATCATGCTGATTGCGCTTAGAGCAAAAAAACGTCAGTCAAAGTCTTAGGCTGAGAGTAAATGACAGAAAAATTATGTTATTTTAGGTAGACTTGTTTTTCCAGAGCCTAAACATTGTACTTAAGTAATCTATGTCCCCTTCTAGCAGATGGGATCGGTTTACTAAAATCACAGACTGAGTAGTCAAACAAATAAGTATTCATAGAAGCCAGGTGAAAAAAACAAACAAAAATAAAAAGTAAAAAAACAATCCTATTTCTCAGAAATGCACTGAAATACAAGTAGAGACTAAAATTCATTGAAGAGTACATAAGAAATGTACTAATTTTGTCAAGTTCTAAACACAGCATGGACACCTGCATAAAATATGAAGACCTAAGGAAATCTGGTACTCATTTACACAGTGAGAGTGTAAAAGTGGCATTCCTTTGGAGTCATACTAAATTTTAGTTAAAAACAAACAGTGATGGGAATAAAGAGTCAGTTGTATTTGAGGACTGGTAACAAATTGTCCATTCTAACTCTAACCTTATCAGCTCCTTTATGCATTTGGACATTGAAAACATTGCACACCAAAAAAATAAATAAATAGAAGAAGCCAAAAATATAGGCATTTTTGCCTATTACTTTATTGGTTATACAACTAGACATTTTTGTTATGTGAGTGAATGGACCATTGAAAGGTGTTTCAGAGAAAGTGTGCATGAAAGGTAAAAAAAAAAATTGATGCTTAATCTAAGTTATTGATTTGAAAACCTAACTTGAACCACATGCTCCAGCAGTGCATGTATATCTAAAGGGTTTGGCTGTAAAGGTTAACTGAAGTTCCCACACCATTAAAGGACTAAAGTTTAGTGTCTAATTTCCTTTCATGTCCCCAACAAACAGAGCCAGACGGCTGTCTCTTCCGCCCAGATACGTCTGCAGCCGTACTGTAAAAAGCACCACAACAACTGCAGCTGATTCCTCCCCGAACGTGTAATTTTCTCATTTAGCTCACAAGCGTTTGGCCCGACACCAATTAGCACAGGGCCCTGACCTCGGATGTCTGTACCAGGAGACATGGCGCTCAACGACGCACCACGTGGCGTGCCTCAATCAGCCACTTGCACCCTCTTTTCTATTTTGCAGCCATCAAATCATTGCTATATACATAATTCATACACCTCAGATTTGGAGGTTTATTATAACCCCTCTTTTACTCTGAGGGTATGATTATATGTCAGCTTCAACTTTATAAAAATAGGAGAAAAGGGCTGTCTTTCTCTCTCATCTACATCTACATCTACATCATTTTGCATAGAGTTACATGTTGTTGCAGTTTGTGATATCAAGTAAGTTTTGTCATTTCTGCATCTCTGGCTATTACACACTAGTGATAGTGAATGTTAATGTGTGTGCTCTTGAAAATAATATTTCGTCTGGCTATGTTATGCAATACCAAATCTCGCCATAGGGGGGTGGGGTCATACCAGAGTGCTAGTGCTGTCACCCATGCCCTCTTAATATTGAGAGAGCCATGAATGTCAAAGGGGAGGGTGTAATTGGTTTCAGGGATATCTAAATGTAATGGGTCGATTTATAATATGAAATTTTGATAACTGTCGAGAACCAGGAGGCAGATCCTGTGTTTTCTTGTTCAGGTATATGATGGAGACGAGTGTGAGGAAAGTATCATTATAATGTTCTGTATTAACTTGTAATTCTAAAAAATTAGAGCTTTCATCCTGGGAAACTTCATGCAGAACTATAAATAGTAAGTAATACATGTGAAATGTAACTGTGGTGTGACATTAGAGTGCACTGAGCTCGTTAGATTGGAGTAAATTAAGTTGTTATTAACCTCTTGAGTTCATCTTATTTGAAAAATGTTCATTTTTGTGGAATCACGCTGTATTCGATTAGCATCCTGCTATATTTATTTTCGAATAACTAAGGGACGTTTGCACTGGTTTCTGCAAGCTTGTGATGTATGTTGGTGCGAACAGGTGTTTCTGTATGTAAATGTATACATGTGAGCATATGCGAGTCCATTTGCACATGTGTGCATGCACATGTGTAAGTGTGCAGCATGCACATGTCTCTCCTCCTTGACGTTGTCTGTGCACCCCACCAGGCAGCTCTTGGCCTCCTCCTTTCATTGCTAAGAAACCATCCATTCTGTGTGAGTAATCAGAGCTGTGCCTCCAGGAGCCCAGCCAAGCCTCTCATCCTTGGGCTGCTCAAGAGCTGCTTTAATTAACCATCATACCACAGATGGGATCGATTTTTCCCCCGCCCCCCCCCCCCTCCACCCCCTCTATCTCACCCTTTCTCTATGCCTCTCTCGCTCCCTCTCTCTTGTTGCCTCTCTCTCTCTCTCTTGCCCTTCTATCTCTGCTGCTTCTTTCCTCCACCCTACTCTCCCATACACAAGCCCCATAATTGCACTGGAACGGTGCCAGCCGCCAGTCAGGCCCCAGACTACAGGCCTCTCCTCCCTCTCTGTTCTCCTCCTCAGCCCCTGGCCTCACCTGCTCAATACCTTATTAGTGTCGGGATCTGTAGAGAGTCATTGCGGATTAACTAAAGAGATGTGAGATTGATTTCTGCCCCTGCAGATAAAATTGAAGTTTTCTTCATGTGTGTGCACATGAGCACAAGTGTGTGTATGTGTGCGTCTGTGTGCGCGTGGGTATGTGTCAACGAGGGATGGAGGCTGAAAAAGCAAAATAAGAGTAGGAAAGATGGTTCTTTTTTTTTAAACAAAAGACAAAGCCTGGCTCCTTTAGGCTGCAGCCTTGTGTGAATATACTGGATCCATGTGCATGTTGTGTGTGTTTGTGCATTACTCTCTCTTCAGTATGTATGAGGGTTTTTGAAATGAGGGTTTGCTAATTTGCTATTGGAAGACCCACTTGAGCCTCTACCTCTCACACAACAAATTAATCCCCCCTCTTGCTTTACCTTCATTGGTTTTCATGTGGCGCTATGACGGCACTACACAGACCCATATCCCTCCTGTGTTACAGTGTATTCATGAAAGAGCTTCTCCATCCATACACATGACCACAACCATAGGGAAAAAAAACCCATACATGCACACCCACCTCCATGACAAATCTGAAAGTCCAATCTCTGATTCTAATCTTCCGGAGGAATAGTCACCAGAAATACCCTATTCTTGTACGTATGTTCAGGTAAATAGCGCCCTATTGATTATTCATGGTTCAGGGATGGCTATAAATGTGTCAACGAGGTCTCAGAGGAAGGCAGTTGGGTGAGAGATTAACATCTATTTCAGAGATAGGTGAATTTGTAGTGGAGGAGAGGTGGGTGGGGGTGGTCACAGGCAGATTGTGTGTGAGCGGGGAGTTGCAGGAGGTTGGGGCTGGAGCGAGGTGGAGGGTTGTCTCCTCAGGATTGTGCTGTAATCACAGGCCTCCGTCTACATGGCACATCTCAAGAGTGGTGTCAGCTGGGCTCTCTTCTGTTTGCTAATAGCAGGGGGTCAGGCCTCGCTCACAAAGAGGTGCGTTTGATCCCCAGGTATGGGACACAGAGGGAAGAAGATGACACTACTGAATACTAACAGGTTGTGCTACATGCCTGCTTATCTTTTGTATAATGTGTGTGTGAGTGTGTGTGTGTGTGTGTGTTTGACGTCCTAATGGTATGTGCTTTGCAAAGAGATCAGTGTGGGTGTAAAGGTTGAAATATGAGCTTGTTTCAAATAAACCACCCAAACCAAAAACAAGAAAAACAGAAGAAATCATATAGGGTCTAAGTGACACATACTAAGACCTACATTATTAGTTCTTATACTGGTATTAGATATATGCACAGCAATAATAATATAAGAATGCATAACATAAAAGAGAGACTATTTTAACTAGCCTTGAGAAGCCAAAGAAACTTTCCAAACAAACTAGCCCTGTTCTTGTTGTTTGATGGCAGGTGCATTGCCTTTGTGTGTTACAGCTGCTGATTTGTACTGCGGTGTTTGTGCGTTTGTATAGAAGCCGTTGCGGTGGCGGTTGTGTAGCAGTTCACGGGTTCCAGGGCCCAGCTGCCAGAGTGAGGCAGAAGAGTCAGACATCATTGTGGTGTGATTTCCTCCTCTCCTTGCAGATGGAGTGTTTTTGTCAGAGCGAGGGCCACAGTGATTGCCTCTTCGCCACCGGTGTCAGCCCAGGATAATACTGCAGCCGTCCCCCCAGGAACAAAACAGGATCAGCACAATCCATTTTCTTTTTCACGGCCAAAATGGAATAATTTCAAAGAGACAATCCTTGGTAGTCTCCAAAGCCCAGGAAAAATCAAAAGACAACCATTATGGCAAAAACTGTGAAAGAGGTGTCCCACCTTTCTCCTTGGCTCTGCCAAATACGATGCCCAGCTCTAACTAACAAGCACAGCTACAGATAGACAATGAAAGTGAATTGAAGAGCAAAGCTAGCAATCTCACAAAACGCAGCACTAAAGCGACACATGACAGATTCATGCACAGAGACTACAGATGAAGAAGCAGCAAGTGCAGTCCCCAGCATGGCCCCTTACATTAGATACCACACTCAGATCTTTATATTTAAAATATTGTGGTTTTATCTTTGAGTCCATACATCTGCAGCAATCTGAGTTCTATGGCAACCTGCCCTTTACAATCCTAATGACACTTCAGCAAAGTGTGGTGGCTGAGAGAGGGCGGGAGCCGGGAGGCTTTCCCTCAGAAAGAGCTGAGAGCATCTTATTGGAAAAAGGGGCTAAGAGTGTTGTTGTTGTGATGCCTGACTCCATATTCTTGGGTCATAGATATTCAAGAAGCGCTCCTCCCTTTCCATTTTCTCTTCCTGTTGCCATAGCACATCAGTCGGGACATGCAGTCCTATACTCAGCCACCTGCAAATGAATATCCGTGCAGAGATGGCAGTGTGACGGGGCTTGAGCATGATGGTTTTATGTTTAATAAAGATGGGGACATGCTGGAAAACTCTCCTGAAAGTGATTTTTTCTGCACATTATGGTGCAACAGAAATAATCAAAAGTGTCTTATCCACACTTTTTTTTGTGCATTTAAGAGAAATAACTCTTCACACATTTCTCAAAAACTTGGCATGACACATCTCAGGTTTAAAGCTCTGCTATGCACAGGTGCTTGAAGGACAATATCGGAGTAGTAGTCTATTATTGTACAGTGTGAATGAATGAAGAGTGATTGAGTGCAGTACTCCACACCACCTATATAAAGCAGAAGTATTGCAATGTGAGGGCCAGAGAGAGGGAGAGAGAGAGAGAGAGAGTATGAGAGAGCTCTAGAGGCCTAAATGGGGCAAAGGGAAGTGGAAGTGTCCAGTAGGGGGTCTGCTGCTGTGGGAAGAGAGGGAAGGTGGGGGAGGAGGGCTTGCTCTATGCAGTGCCTGGGCCAATGCATGAGGGTTTGTGGCTAAGTGTCTCATCAGCATCCAGCTCAGGTGCTGCCAGGACCCACGCACTAACTATGCCCTGACTTGATTGTAATTGCCTGAATTCAACTCCCGCTGCTCCCTCCTGGCAATATCACAGGCACATTTAACTCCAGAGAGCCTGGGGACTGTGCAGCAGGGCCACAGAGAGCAGCTGACTGCCTCTTGTTGAAGCCTGTGGGCTACAGGGGGATCCTCTCTTGTGCTGTCTGCTTTGTGGGGGAGGGTCACAGGTGCATGCACTCTCTTTATCTGGGTGTTTATGAACATGAAACAAATGCGTCTGGATTGGATATAACCTGAGAGTGATGGTATTTGCTGTGTTTTTCATGTTGCTTAAAGAGAGTGAAATTTTGCCACCGGCGTCCCGGGCCACCAAAAACCTCTACACGTACATGCAAAATGTGTGCTAGTAGCAAGCACTAGTCATGAAATTTGAATTATCCGTGTGGTTTCAGAGCTATGAGAACCATAAATTATTTAACATTATCTTTAAAATTTCCACACAATCAAACGGCAGAACACTCCCTGTTCCTGTCAGCCTGTGTTTATCATGTCCAATTCAAAACCAAAGTATACACTTGATTGCTTCATTTTGCCACCCACAATATTTTTATTTTACACACAGTTGTGATGCTGCATACTGTAGTTATGCTAATGTTTTGTGGGTTGAAAATCACTCAACAGAAACAGTGAGATGGAAAAGAAAAAAAAGCCCAGACCACCATCAACAATGTAGCATTAAGTCCATTGGGACTCTCTCCTAAAATGCATCTGAATTTGGTTCCAAATCTATAGTTATAGAAAACTGAAGCTGCGAGCATTTGAGCCCCCTTTGTGACATTTGCGACTGACAAGGGCATGGATAAAGTACTTCCCCCTTACGGCGACAAAAGCCCATATTCAAACACAACATCTAAAATTACAAGAAAAAATAGATTTTCCAGTGGTAATGCGTAATCTATGTTTCCTAATCGCCCAGCTTTGAAAACTGCAGCAGGGTTAACTTAAAAAAGTTAGCCTGTGGCGCTCCTCATCCTGTGATAATAGGCCTGTCTGTAATGAAGAACAGGCTTGTTGCCAACAGGTGGTCTCTTTAAAAGACCAGAGCCACAGCACTCAGGATGGGGAAAAAACTGCCATGGCAAAATGTGTCAGAATCTAATGTTCTGCAGAGTGAAAAGCCTGTTTTCTGTCTTTTGTTCCCAGCTAGAGATTCAGCCTTGTTCCTCATTGTTCAGGGCACAAACGAGCAACAGTCTTTTTTGACACTGAGCCACAGATGAATAAAGACTGGAGCTGACTAGTCACAGGAAAGAGCTTTCTTTTTGGAGGGCTTGGAGCCCATTAGGAGTTTGTGAGATATGAATGGATATGAATCCTCTCCTTCGACCCCACAAAAAATACTGGACCCACGGAAGACAAGGAACACCTCTGTGTCTTTTTACTGAGGTTCCCAAGGACATTTCAAGACATCTGGCAGAGGAAGGACTGATTGACAGCCAGGAATTACATAGAGTCAAAAAGGAAGTGGCTCTTTGTTCATTTGGAAGGGTACAGGTACACTATGCCTACACAGACATAGAGCACCAACCACTGACACTAGTGTTGACATATTGACTTTGTGTTCTTGATATAAGCAGTAGGAAAGAGGAGAGGTAATTGCCATGATTTGAAACTGCATTACTGTGATATAAACTTTACATTTTTGTTAGATCCACCGTAGGAAGCTGCATGCATAATGTGCCAATGAATAAATCAGACAGGATAAAGATAATGAGATATTTAGGAAGCCACTTCACGTAGACGCTAGATAGCGTATTTGGCTCAATGGGCAGATGATGGGTGGATCCCAGAGAAAGCACCCCACAAAATACGAGCTTTTGTCCAACTCCATAATCCATTTGTTACACTCAGACCAATTTGTCCTCATTAACCCTCATAAGGGGACTGTGTTTGAGACAAAAGCTCCAGAGGAACAATGAGAATACCCCCGGCCTCCCCGCGTCCACATCGCCACAGCTCAAGTGCTCCCCTTCCCAGCACATTGTGGCCCCTTGTTGCCTAGAAGGTTCCAGTCTATGAGCAAGAGATGGACAGACCCCAACAAGCGGGGTTCACCTGAAAGAAGGGGTGAAAAGAAATTTCCCCATTTCCGCGTTAGAATGAAATATCTTCCGAAAAACACAATGCGACGTCTGCCGTTGTATTCAGGTCACTCCATCAATCAACTCTGAAATAAATCTTGACAAGATGTACAAAGAGCAACTGGAGAGAAAAGGAAGGGGAGTTACAGTAATTTCCCAAGACGTGAGAAAGTTGTTTTTCTGGACTTGTCAGTTTGTCACACCTGCTGCAAAAATTATTTTGAAAATGACATTGCTATTTTTATTCAGTTAGAAGAAGAAGAATTTCTGTCCTGTGGCTCTGAAAAATAGACTGTGCCTGGGTCTGCTAGCCATGAATTCAAGCTGCTGGTTTTTATAACATATATACAATATTATAATATAGAATTTTAAAAAAATGTTTTCGATCAATCTGTTGAGTTTTTGTTTTAAAAACAATTAATTGAGTGCTTTTCTCGCCTCTAAACTGGGCTCATTCACTTCACAGTATTAAAACCCAGCTAATTTGAATGTTTATGACACTTCATATTTGCAATAAATTTAAGAGGACATTATTGCACATTTTATATAATTACATTTAATGGACAGGTCTTGTTAGTACTTACTTTACATTTATTTATTTATTTCATGACATCAACTCTCCAAGATAATGTACAATGCCCCTTCCTCGATGGAAACATATTACGTATACTTAATAAACACAAATTTATTATAACACACAATGACAGGCAACAGATGATTTATCTACATGACAAAATAACTTTTTCAAGTTATGTGGTGAACTCTTATTTAAAAAATAAAATATAAAGTATAGCAGTATAACGTTTCAGAAACCAGTGATTCCTGATGTTTTTGACACGAGACAAAAGAAGAAGCCTGTTTTAAGTATCTCTGAATTGATGCGAGTTCCTCTAAAGTCAAATTTTCCTTATAAATATTTAAAGTTTTCAGATTATCATCTCGACCAACTGTGGCCGTAGTGTGTTAAAAACAGTGCCATTTCTAATACCAATTAACACTTATGGGGGTAAAAGTTAAGTATTTTTTTTCCTTTTGATAAATTTGCTGCTCAAAAATACGACTTTAAATGCAGAAATCTGCGTAACAAATACTTGTGTTAGTATTTTTCTTAAGCTTCTATATACATCCTCTTCTACTGAAGCAGTTTCAAGATAAAGCAACAGCCCTTCAGATTTGCTGATAGCTGGAAAAAAAGAAATCATAATTACAGCTTCACTCACTAGCGAAGTTAAAGCTCTATGCAAAAGCCTTTTATGAACATGTCACAGTGTCAAACGCAGCAGCGTCCCATTTAATGCTGGTTTGTTGGGTCTCCAATATGTTTCCCAAACAGAGTTGCAGTAATCAGGTCATTTGTTATAATGACAACCATTAGGGGTGATCATCGTCACACAGCAGTCAGGCAGATAAATCAGGTGCACTCTCCCTCCTTTCTCTGATTCATCTCGACTAGACACACACACACACACACACACACACTGTCATGCATAAACGCACACACTTGCCTTCCTGTCATTAGGGTGTGAAAATGAAAATGTCAAAGATCCAATATACATGCATTCTATAATGTTAAATTTAAAAGAGTATTTTAGGTTATGTGTTATCTATTTGAGCTGAAATTTAAAAACCACTGATTATTCATAAAGTTATAATACAAGCAAAAATACACTGAGTATAAGGCTGGATACTATGTTGACATTTGGTTTCATTTACAGAACAAATTATTCACAGTGAAAATGTTTTTTGATCAATCTGATTAATATTATTTGCACTACTAATTTCTACCTATAAAAGTCACAAACTGCATTTAGCTTAAATTTTAGATTTAACTAATATAGTAATAGCTGTGATTAAACCACGAGTCAGGGTTTTCATGGAGGAAAATATAGATTTATTTACAGAAAATTTACATTTCATTTAACTGTTATAGCAGTACATGATTTCCATCCAATATCATCAAATGTCATATGAAGAGTTTTTGGGAGTTTTTAATGACACAGACGATGAGAATGCTGCTAATGAGTAGCTGAGAGTTGGAGGAAAAGAAAATGATGACACACTGTGAATGCTTGAGCAACTGAACTCGAGTATTTGTTTGTGCTTATGAATATATCACAATGTACAATCTGTTCCAAATTCTGGCCCAAACTCAGTCGCCCTCTTCAGCAGAGCTGCTTTCACTGCGCTTATCTTCTCATCCAGCTCTGTCAGGCTGCAGGACTGAAGGACAAAGAAAGAAAAAAAATGATCAGCTCACTTAATATAGGTTAACCTCCACTTACAAAGTACTGCGAGAGGAAAGGAAACACAACAAACCTGAGCAGAGGACGTCTTTTGTCGTTTGTGCAGGTGACTCTACAAAACAAGCACACAAATACACATAAGACCTTCTTAATTAGGGCAATTTTTAAACAAGCTTTGAGAAGCATACTGAGGTGCTCATCTGTGCTCCTTCCTACTTTGCCCTCTCGAGGACAGAAAAAAGTATTATCCCAGAAAGAAATACAACGCAGTAGAAAAAGGGAATACACAAAGCTGAGGATAACGAAAAGCTCCATTTTAATCTAAAACATTTTTGTGTTCTTATTGGATGCTTTTACAATAAATAGATAAAAAGTAAACACTGGGAGACAGATAAAGGTGGCCTCACCTAACAAGACCATCAAAAATGAATAGAAAACTTCATGTATGTGAGACTGTGTAAGCTTCTGTACCTTTAGTTCTAATTTTCAAACACGGTCAAATTTTTTATTGATATGTTGCTGTCTAATTTTGTTAGGAAGCCTCCATTAATAATCAGCATTTAAACGCTGTCCCTGGAATCATGGGCCAACTGTGTACAGCTTTTTGGAAAACACCAAACTAATGCAAAAAAAGGGAGGGCTGGGTTGGAGGGGCGGGGGCGAACTTGGAATATAAAAGACCCCCATCCTCATCAGTTTATTCAAAGACACTCAACAACTCTTGCTCAGCTCACACAAACATGCAGTGAGTCAAAAGCAGATGGAGAGCAGCATACTCACAGAAGCAGCATGCTGTGCTGAGAAATACCAGGATGAAGAGACATGTAGCATCTCAAGTACACTTAGATAACTAACACACTGGACAGACTCCTTCAGCTTGGGAAATCAGAGTCTGTGTAACTGCTGATGTCTGACAGGTTGAATAGAAAGACCAATAAATTACCTACTGTCATCTTTTGAGTCAGCATCATCTCAATAGCAATGAACAGTTGTCAATTCTGAGATTCATCCGTCTGCCCTCACCTAAACGTTTACGTAAGTCTAACCAAAGGCACTGCAGTTCTGATTTAAATCAGCTTAAGTGTTACTTGAAGAGTGAAACGTGTTGAAGTATCAAAGCATAACAGAAGAAATTCCATTCTCATAACCCACAAACTCCTTTCAGTAAGTAGATATCACTCTGAAATGATTTTTCCTACAGCAAACCAATACTCTCCATGCCAATTTAGGCATCATACACAACTGAGCTGACAGTGCGCAAAATGGAGAAACCAAAATTCTAACTAAACTAAAGCCTTCTTACCAATGCAGTATGGATCTTTTGTCTTTCTCCGATACGAAAAGGGTGCCATCTGTCGTGAATTGAACCTCAAACTAGCATCCTGATCACAACCAGAGCCTCAATACTCAAAAGTCATTAAGAAGTGCAAACTAGTTGCAATTCCATTTGGAAATGGAAGCAAAGTTATTTTCAGTTCCAATGCGACAACATAAAAGCACTTCAAAACAAAATGGAGAAGGAGCAGACTGTCGTGTTCAACAATTTCCAAATTCTCTATGATTACTATGACTTGAATAAGGGAAAAAAAAAAATCACTGACAACAGGTTGGGGGGGACCCCACACATACACACACAAAAACTCTAATCAGAGCAGGACGCATGATTTATATGCTCCACATTAACACGCCTGTAAACTTCAGTCTCACGAGGGCCCAGAGAGTCTTTTGTGTGAACAGGGAGGTTTGCCTTCATGGTTAGTTTCTTTCAGTCAGGCTCCTCAGGTGAAATGCAGCACCTGCTTACTGTATGAATCGCAGCAGACAGGCTGGCAGCTGGCAATAGCTGGAAATAAACTGGCTAAAACTGACACAAATTGTGCAACTCGTAGAATTTCATTAAGACATATGGCAATTAAACTACATTCAGTGCCTTAAAATAAATTCTCATTCCTCTTTCAAACATGCATGACCTCTGCCATAAATAACTATTAACGCCTTTGATGTATCTGTATTTGTATTTTGAAGCCAGAGGACTCACTGTGGATTGAAAGTACTCAGGCGAGAGTCCCTCCAACTCGAGTATACGATCCTCCAACTTCTTGAGTCGCTGGTAGACACTCAATGGAACTGGACCCACTGAGGAGTAAAACACTTGTTGAACAGTTTGAAAATTGAAATTTAGAGTAGGAGCAAACAAAGAATGACTGATAACAACAGATAAACCAAATAATAGATCACTTTATAAATAAAGGCTTACTATAAGTAAAAAATACAGTGCCAATAAAAGGTGTCATGTAATTGCTGAGTTAAATATATTGTACAATGTTATATACAAGACAAAGATCATTTGAGCCTCACAATAACTTCCTGTCCCTCACCTGCTGCAAGTTTGAGGTGAGCCTCGATGTTGTTGAGTCGTTCCTCTATGGCTGCATTTCCACAGTCTCTCGTCAATGGCCCCCTCTGTTTATCCCCAGCCTCTGCTTGGTCTCCCCCACTACGGGTCTGGGGTCCGTAAGTGTTTACCACTCGTGTGACTGCCCAGCCAAGAAACAAACACAGAAGATACAACTCGGTCCTAAACAGATTCTAGTAAACAACATGTTTTAGTTTAATTACACAAATGATAGTTTAAAAAAAAGCTGTTAAAAATTCTGACATTTTCTTACCTTTTACGTGGCTTTTAAAACCCGGGTAAGGAGTGAATACGGCATCTGTTCTGGCACAGCTGTTTTCTACAGATGATCACATTTAATATAAATTGCAATTAGAATTACCAAATGCAATTAAACATGATTACCAAAAGCTGTATATGTATATCACACCTGAATAACAACTACTCCTGATTTCTGTTACTGGTGTCTCACACAGGCTTTGAATTTAAAAAAGGTTCTTCTGTCTCGTGTTTTTCTGGACTAAGCGGGTTGTGTTTTGAGGCCGAGTGTGTTAGCTACTTCAGCCCCACTCTTGGAGCAGTTCAGCCTGACCTCTCGCCTGTGGAAATCAGCTCTCTCCCAAACATTGGCAATCTGTGTGCAGGCACCCTCTCCACCCCCCCCACCTCTCTCCCATTCTCACCCTGATTGCAGTCGATCACGTTGCAAAACTCGCGTACATTGTTTTCATTGATCTCCATCTGTTTGCGTTCCATAAATGCAGATATTCTTCGCTCAATCTAGGGTTACAATGAAGACAACATAATAAGATACAATGGATTGATGAGGTGGCAAGAATGCTATGTTTTTGACTATTTAACGATAATGATGTGGGACAAATAGGGTGCGGCAATTTACATTTCAGAAATTTCCAGGTAGCCAAAAAAGTTGAACTGCTTGCCATCATCACATGATGGAATATGAATACTGTTTGCTTGGCTACCAAAATAAATGCACAACAGAATGGGGCCTCTTGTCCTTCATCCACATGCAATCTCAGAGTAATGAGCATCCACTTCATAATCCATCAAGGACCTGGCCCTCTCTCAAAACCCTCCAGCAATGTGGTCTGTTCTACCCCACCGCAGCACTAAAGGACCCCTTATTCTCTACCGAACTCAGCTTATCAGGTCTCCATCAAGCATTTGCTTTGCTGCGGCACGTCATGTGCACATCCTCTGGAGCAATTACTTATGATTATTCATTTGCTTGACAGAGTGTAAAGAGGGCTCTAAAATTTCACTGCCAGAACAGCTGACAGATCTGCTGACAGCGACCAACCTCTGACTTCCCAGCTCGGATCTGAACCATGACATCATCAGCCGCCGTCTTGCTCTCTGTAGCCCCGGAGCTGTGCGAATGGTGCTCAGACTGCGTGGCCGTCTGTGCACTGCTTGAAGATGAGATGACAGCATCTTCTGATGTGTTCTTTAAAGAGGATGCATCAGCATCCAACAACGCCTTTAGGCTTTCTGAAACAGCCTAAATAAACAGCAGGCCAGAAAGAAGAATATTAGATGTAATTATTTAAAGCTCTGAAGAATAATCGAAAATTTAAAATTCAGATATTGTTAATTCGAATCTACTTTTATTTCCTTGCAATGATAACACAATAAAAAGCTGCATAATAATCTATGTCAGCTCTTGAAAATCCTCTAAAGTTTTTACCTGTAATTTAGCGATATGTCCTTGTAATGAGCTGTAAACATGAGCAGGTGGAGATGATTGAAGATTCACAGCGCTGGGGTTGACATCTATTTTCAAAGCAGCATCCCCAAATTTCAGCTTAATTTCAGGAAAGACAACGTGTGGATGTTACTGTGAATCAGCATTTAACATGCAATTGCATGCCAACAGGACAATATATACATTTGTCTCACATATGCAAGTTACAATTGATTGATGTGAAAGTACATAAACTATTTTTGATAATTAACTGGGTAATTATTATTGATTTGTTACTGTTCAAGAAAAAGCATTTGGTGGTATCAGCTTCAATTTAATGTAAAATAAAGGATTATTTTCCTCTTGTTTTCAGCTGTTTTTTGTCACTGTAAAATTAATATATTTGGCTGATTATTGCAATGGTGGTCAATCAATACATTATTAAAAATAAGATTATCCCAGACTTAGGAAAATAATGAACTTCTATAGATTCATAAAGCGGGTGAAAGGCGATGGTTTTATTTTTTATTCAATGCATATTTTATTTGTGCTTTACCACACAAATAGCAGGGCTTGAGATCATTTTCTGCATGTATGGAATAAAGAGGTTTATTTAGATGTGTATTCAATCCAATACGAGAAGCACGGCAACAGGGATAATGACATGAAACATTGCTGTTACTGATGAAACAGAATGCCTAGTTAAGCCCAGTCAAGGCACAAGCTCGATCTTATATGTTAAATTACTTTCAAAACAACACTGAACCATTTAAAGCACAGTTACTTTGCAACAACCTACTTGTCAAAAAAAAGCACCACAGCGCTGTGTGAGTGACAATGAATGAACAGTGTGGGTCCGCTAAGCAGCCCTGCTAACACCACATTGCTAAAAACATTAGCATGCAGCCAGCTAACACCCCGGACTGAAAGGAGCGATGTCCGAAACAAGGCAGCTTAAACAATCCAAACAAACCTCTTCCCCGAAGTCTGCTAGCAGTTGCAGTAACGAATCCATACAGTCTGTATAGCTGGACATTTTACTGGAGTCACTGGGAGGAGCATGATTTCTACTTAGCTTCATTGCCTCCGCCATTGCTGTTCGACAAGCCGAAGAATACTGTGCGCTGATTGGTTCGAGTGCAGGCTTCTGCCTGTGCGCGCTTAACGAAGTCGAGGCTCCACACACGCATGCGTACACGCACACAGCCGTAGTTGTGAGAATATTGATATTACTGCTAAAATACTAGTAATAATAAATGCTTAAATTAAATTCACTATTTTTACTGGGTTTTATTGTGCAAGTATTTCTGAAAGCTTTAAGGCATTTCTCTTTTTCAGTCTTTTAACAGATTGAAAGGAAATTGTTTACATAATTCTTAAAGTCAAGGATCAACTTTTAAAACTGCAATTACAATTAAGTATATATCAGTTTTCTGTAGATATAGATGTTAGATACTTAGATATTATCAGGCTCCATGATAGCAAATTGAAAAAACAAACAGCATAAAAAAACAAATAAAGTTATAAAATGTGAAATTTAAAAATCTTTGAACTGTTCTTCGACACAGGGTGGGTAAGATCATCTCTATATATACTGTATAGGAAAACTGATTTTATAAAGTTCTTATACAGTTCTATTAACAATCAAGTATTATTTTAATATTAATAAAATAATTTTACGACTTGTGTTCTCTACCTGAAAACAAGCCTGTAAGTAGTGCCACATCTGGAGCATATTATTAAATGCCCAAAGATGTCCAGTCTCTGAACTTTCTCTTTTAACGCCTTTTAAAGCATGTTTTAAATCATTTATTCTCTGTCGTCTTATGGCATGTTTATCTGTCAAATTTTATTTTCACTATATGTTTAGAATGCCAGTTCTTATATATTTGTATGACCTGCAATTTTTATTACGTTTATTTTAAAACACTGTGATATATACAAAGCAGGCTCCCCGTCTGCTGAACTCACTCAAATGTGCCGTTAACTGTATTCTCAGTCACTTACTTTTCAAACAGGCGAAAGAATGGTCACTCAATTATAAAGATATTGTCCCTCTGACCGCAGTGGACTGTGCAGCAGGGCATTGGGATGGGAACCTGGTTACAATGGCGTATTTTTTTGTGTTGAGTGACTGTGGGAAAATCTCCCTCCTCTATTCAGACATTTTCCCCTTCTTTTCATATAATGAGGAGAGAGACTGATGAAGGAAACAACAGAAAAAGAACAATTACAGGCAAAGAGAAGGCACAACCACTCAGAACTCAATAATGCTCTTTAGGAGGGTTAATCATTTTAGGAAGGGGTCTGAAGACAAGCCTTTTTACTTTAATTCATCTCTGAGGTGATATTTTCCCCCCCCAAAACAGGAAGGAACTGTAACACTTGACATGGTTTGACATGCTGAGCTATTGCTGAATGTTCCCACACAGCAAGGCGCTCAGAAATTAAAAAACTGCTCATTTAATTTGGCTGGCTTCAGACCAAAGAGCTGTTTATTCTTCTAACGGGGAAGAGTTGTGATTTAAGGCATTTATATGAGCCATTAAAAAAAACATGATAGCCTACTTGAGCTCAATGTTTTTATATTTAGCTATATTTACATTTTGAAACCAAAACTAAGTATTACAGATATTCACAATCTTTAAATGTCACCTTTTCCTCTAATATGTTCCTACATCTTAAAAACAATTTTAGAGGATTAAAAAACCAGTGGTTGAAAAAGTATTTACAAGTGCTACAGCCTAAAAATATTCCTTTACAAGTAAAAGTTCATGCACAACGGCCTTAGTCATTGTTGGCTTACACCGTGGGGTCATTATTACTGATGCATCGACATAAGTAGTACTGTATTTATCTAATTGGCTGAAAGTAAGGTACAGCAAACTGATTTAAATGCGCTAACTTGTTTCCAGAGAATGATTTGACCTCTGGTTTTTCTTGCTGTTATTAAATCATATTAATTGTAGATTCCTAACATAACATTACAATTTATAACCATTTATTAAGTATTTATGCACTGCTTGTAAATGCTAAAGCATTATAGAGAATTGCTGAAAAGTGTTACAAGGATACCTTAATGGTTCTTTGTGCAACTTAATAAGATTTTTTTTCTTTGCTTTACAAGAATGTGTTCTTGGCAGGCAGAGGGAATTTGTGCTATACAGGAAATAAGGTGGTCCTAGTGTTAGAGGGAAGTGAGTGAAGAGGGATTGTTGCTGCCTCTTGCCTCAGTCACATCAGCCACCTGCAGGAAAGTAAAAAGGTCCGCTTTTGAGCCTGTCTGCTGCACGGTGGCAGATTATGTTGACAGAGCATGAGACGGAGTAAAGGCCAGACATGAGTATCAGGAGAAAGAGGCAGCACAATGTAAAGAGCGAAGTGCATTGCAGTAAGAAGGTTTTGTCTCATTTCCCCCAGAGAGGAATAATTAAAAGTATTCCTTTCTTGTGAGTTTGGGACCAAGCTTCCCACAGATCAGCTCATTACGTACTGCTTTTAAGTAATAAAAAGATATATGTGGAAACAAATGTAAATTTTGCAGAAAAAATGTTTAAAAAAAAAAGACTAGTCATGGTGCTGGATTTGAGAGTGATTTCAGTAGCTTTGCAACACTTTTGGAATTCTCAGTTCTGAAGATGCATGCAAACATAAGCAGTATTTACATGTGCATGAACTGTAAAGGTAAAATGTTTATGTACTGTTGTCTTCTATGTCCACTCATATAGTGGAAATCTCTGGGCTGCCACTTTTGTCCACTTGGTCACAGATTCCCACTGAACTCCTAATCCTCCCTATGAAGTGTAACAGGGGAAGAACTGCTTTGTTTGGTAGACCCATCAACTGCAGTTCTCTTTCTATTTGCTGTTGTTTCTCATTGTTACACTGCCACACATCCTCGCTTGTCTCCCTATACTAACGCTATTGTCCCAGAAAAAGGTTTATTTGGGCTCCTACTAGTTCATAAACTGTTGTAAATCTATATCTATATACAAGCATTTATACATATATAATTATATGGACTTTTACATGTGATGGCTTATACAAAGAAATAATGCTATTATATTTTGGAGAATAAAACTATTCAGTTGATAGAAACACTTTTTTTTAAACACAAATACATTTTTTTATTCTTTACACTAGACAACTAGTCATTAGACTTTGCTTTTAGGTGCTTAGGAATCCTCCCACCGTCCCAAGCTTTACTTGTTAATTGGTGTGGATGTAAGAGTGTGTGGTTGTCTGTCTCTCTGCTGACCCTGTGATGGAGTGTTGACCTGCCGAGGATGTTCCCTGCCTCTATTCCCACTCACCCCAGGACCTAGAATTGTGTGATACCAACATGTTCGGGCTGGTGATACAGTATCAACTATTGACAATAGTACCATGTTTATCGGGTTTAAGTTTATGATTAGTGACATAGTTTAGAATGAAAGTCAATTACCATTACTGGCAACAAAAATAGTAAATTAGTAAATTCAATTTTTTTTATTTGTATAGCACTTTTCAAGATAAATATCACAAAATACTTCACAATGAAAATAATAAAACATAAAAACATGTAGTCCACAGATCTCGAGCTCAAAGGGAGCTTGAAAGCACTGTCATGAAAGCTCTGTCTCCTTAGTTTTTTTTGTCTTGTGTGCTGCACAGCTAGCAGATCCTGATCACATGACCCCAGGGACCTGCAGGAGAAGTATGCATGTAAAGCCTCACTGATGTGCAAAATCTTAAAGCAGACTCTCAAGTTAACTGGGAGCTAGTGGAACTAAATTAGCAATAGTGACAGGTGGGAGGCGAGTGACTTGGAAGACTTATTCAAAAGTTTCGTGGCAGCATTCTGAACCACCTGCAAAATGTTCGAAAGAGGTTTTGTTAAGACATGTAAACAATGAATATGAATAATCCAGATGTGATGAAATAAAGACATGACTAAATCAGAGTATGACACAGTGGAGCTCAGCTTAGCAATATTTCTTCAGTGATAAAAGCAAGCGTGAACCAGATATTTCACATTAGCAAAGTTAAAGCTGAATCAAAGTGTTCTATAGACATTTTGGCAAATAGCAAGTGTAACTACAATTTCCATCAGAAATGTGTTCAGGGCACAAAAAAGGACTTTCATTTTCTCCTGGAAAATTTTCAGTCATCCAACTGATAATAAAATCTAACCAACTAGGCAACTATTTAACTTAGAAACAGCTTGAAGCTTGAAACAGATATATAACAAGATGTCATCTGCATAGAGTGATAAGAAATCTTAAATTATGCTGAAAAGGGACTAGATATAAGAAAAAAAGAAAAGGCCCCAAAACAGTACCTTGCAGCACACACTAGGCAAGAGAACTGGAAAAACATCTTTACTTGGAAGCAGCTACAGGAATTATTCAGAATCTTTTTCCTGCTTACACTAAGGGAAACCCAGCTCTTCGTAATTCATTGTGAGTTAGCAATGCAATGTGATGCAGCCTCAACTAAAAGTTAGCCACAAGGGACAGGGAGGTAAGTTATTGCTTTAAGCCACTTCTGATTGTGAAGAGCATTAATAATATGGACAAAGTGTTAAGGATCCTCATGAAGTTATTAACTGGCTTTTACTGCTGTTTCTGCCACATTTAGTCTACAATCACAAGAGAAAGATGTAAGTCTATACCAGCACTCAAGCTCTTTCCTGTGCGTTTGCTTAATCAGCTTAATACAGGTCAATTTGAATGTTATGGAGCAATTCAAGAGGTCTAGTGTTTCATCAGTGTTCATATATGGTTTTACCTTCTTTTTTTTAAATGTAGCTTTTAACAGCTTTATCAGAACACAATAGAAGTTGTTTCATGGTAGTTTATCCAGTGAAACTTAATGATTCCAGCTGAGCAAGCATTTGGTGACAGTGCAGAGGAAGAACTCCTCTAACAAGAAGAAACCTGTTGCATGACCAAATCCAGGGAAGGCTGCCTCTAATGAATAGGATGAGTGGAGAAAATATCAGTATTGAAAAACAGAAAATAACCACCAAGCCTTGGTGAGCCAGTAAGCTTAGATCAGAAATATTCAGATAGAGAGCCAGACTTAAAAAGGCACAGAGATAGTGAGAAAACAGAGAGAATAAAAAGTTAATTAAATGAGAGCAGCAGTACTGGATGATGGAGGTCAACCAGGAACTGGCTCTTGTAGCAGCATAGTTAGGAGCTGCCAGTAGCTCTAAGCTTTGCTTCAAAAGTAGAAACGGTTTCTGACTCTTAAATCAAACCTGGTTCAACAGGGGATCAGTTTAAAAACACAATGAAGCTTAGTCATTAAGGGAATTAATTTTATTTTTATTTCCGGAAGATGAATGTGATCTTTATTGCTAGTTCTGATCAGTACTAATTTTGGATCACTGCCAGGCTTTTATGGGGTTATTCTGATGAGGAATTAGAATAGGGAAGTAATACATGTGTAGACTACTTTTCAGCATCACTCTGACAGAGGATAGTCCTAACTTTGACAAGGTATAAGGCCTAAGGATATATTTTTTAAATAATATACAATATTTAATGAAATGTTCTGCTCATAAATATCACAATAAAAACAGATGCCATGGTAATGCCAACCAGAGTAACTGTTTGCAAGGTCTTAAAAACAAAACACTTCTTGATTTAGAAATTAAAAAGTTTACAATTCACAATGTTCTTATAGTTCAATCGATTTACTTGGTCTGATTTACAGGTAAAAGAAAATTTTTGGGTAATGTGAAAAGTATTGGCTCTACCATAGATCCTTCAGGAACTCCATGACTAACTTCTGCATGTGGAGAGGAGTAAACATGAGAAAACTGGAATCTAGTGAACAAAATTAAGATTATGGATAAAACAGGAGTTTTGAGTGAAGTTCATCCGTGAACCCGTGATGAAGTTGCCATTTTAGATTTTTTTTAAAAAGAGAATATAGACCTGGAGGATAACACACAATCCAGTTGTATTTTCCATTTTAGTTTTCAAATTAGTTTTAGTCTAGTAACAAGGAGATGTTTGGTTAATGAAGAGCATTTCTTTCATTCATTCAATTAATGAATTACTCTTGCAGTAGTTATTTGTAGTAATGAACCTACAGAGACTGTTACTTCACTAGCAGTTTCTAAACAGATGCAATTTAAGAATATGTATTATAGTCTGGCAATATATAGTCACTAACTATTACAGTCACAATGAAAGCTACAGCTATGACTACAGCTGTGAAATGTATGTAGTGGAATATAAAATTGCACCAGTACTGTACTTAAGTAAATGCAGCCAATTACATTTCACTACTGGTTGGGTTTCATACTTATAAAAGTCTGACCAAGTCACCAGTGGCAACTTAGTCCACCTACATTGTCCTTAACGCAGCTGAGACAGTAGTCAGCAGAGCCTAAATGGCTGAAGTGAAGAGCGGTGAGTCAGAGTGCTTCAATCACTCAGCAGTCTTTCCCTGAGAGGCTGTATGTAGATAGTTCCCTTGTTATTATGTCTTCGGTTAGAGCTATGGAAACGTGTCCGAATCATATTCGTGTGTGCCTTAACACTTAACATGAGATATCTGTCATGAATAATGATAGAGAAAGCATAAAGGAAAGTGATGTTGTAGTGGGGATGCACAATGTTTCTGAGCATCACCAGCAATTTTAGTAGAAGCCCTGCATGTACAGCTGGTGGAAAAAGTATTCCAATTCTCAAGTACAAGTACAAAACTAGACCTCTTAATCAAAATGTACATATAGTACAAATGTTTCAAATGTAACAGGATTCATTATTCATCTCAATAAAACCACCAGTGTGGTTTTTTAAGTCATTTTGAATATTTTTTCTAATAGACCTACTTCTTATGTACCATTGTAAAGTTTTAACTGAATGGGATGGAGCTAATATGGGTGAATGGGTTTTTATCTCTAGGGCTTAGAGATAATGGTCCAAAAAAGTGAAAAATATCTAGTGGGCAGCAATTAAAAGGGTGAAATGTCTTGTTGATGTCACTGTAGAATGGCCAGATTCCTATGCAACCAAACAAGCTATGCAGAAGAGCAGCTCTGAATGCACACATTCAACGTTGAATCAGATGGGCTACAGCAGAAGAACACACTGTGTTCCACTCCTCTCAGAACAGGAAAATGATGGTAAAATCCACATAATGCCCAAAGAATTGCACAAAAGAAGACTGGAAAAATACAACCTGGCCTCATGAGTCTTAATTTTTGCAACATTTGGAAGGTAGAGTTGTAAACAACATGAAAGCTTAGATCCATTCTGCTATCAATATCACCAGTTCAGGCTACTGCTGGTGGTGTAATTGTGTGGCAGATATTTTTCTGGTACACTTTGGGCCCTTTAGCACCAACTGAATATTGTTTAAACACTGCAGCCTACCTGAGTATTGTTGCTGACCATGCTCATCCCTTCATGAGCACAGTGTGCCCATCCTCAAATGGCTAATTCCAGCAGGATAATGCACCATGTCAGAAAACTCTAATCATGTCAAAGTTGTTTCTTGAACATGAGAATGAATTTACTGTACTCAAATGGCCTCAACAGTTACCACATTTCAATCCAGTAGAGCACCTTTAGGATGCGGTAGAACAGGACATTTGCATTGTGAATGAACAGCTGAAATCTACAACAACTATGTGATGCTACCATGTACCAAAATCCTCCTTGCTGAGTCTGCCATGAAGAATTAAGGAAGTTCTGAAAGCGAAGGGGGGCAAAACTGATATATCTGTCACAGGGTAACTAATGAAGTGGCTGGCCTATTACTAAATTATAGGAAGTGTTATTCCATAAATATTGATATGTTGTTTGCTTTTGTGGATACTTCAAAGAAAGGTTGTTTTTTTTGTACAAAGTTGGTTCCAATATAGAAATGGTACATAAAGAGCATGGGCTCGGTTAAAACAACACACTAATTTTTTGTGTTTTGGATGGGCAAAATAAATAAAATAAATACATGTTTTTACTTTTATTCCAATTCAGTCTGGATTTTTTTTGTGCGCAGTGCAGATTTTCTGTGTGGGGAGACCGTGTCAGCAGTGCGCGATTGCTCACGCGCACAGCTTAGAGGGAACACATATATAGTAAATTAAAATTTGTATCTAAAATGCAGTGAAAGTGAAATGGAAAAGTAAACAAGTACTTTTTATTAAAGAAATATACTTTGCATCTTTTCATTGTTATTACTTGTTTGGATTGATCCTGCTAGGAATTTCACTCAGTTCCCAGGTAATGCACCTAATCTCAGTCTGCAACGCTGTCTCCCTGCGGGCCTGTAAATACATCCTAGCATATTACTCCCCCCATTCCCCATTGCATGACACCATCCCTGCCCCCACCTTCAGCTGACTGCACCTGTCACCTGGGGGCCTCTGCCTACATTCAGGATCAATTTACATAACCTCATTTAGCAGTTCACAAATCAGAGCCATTAAGAGCTACTAACAGGAACCAAGGGTTCTAATTTAGCTTGCCTTTCACAGTGGGAAAATTGTTCAGTTCAGGCCTACAAATAAAGATTCAGGTCTTGGCTTTGATTGTTGATTGTGATGGTAAATGTACAGATGATTAGAACAGATTTTCTCCCTGTATTGATTTCCTGCCAAAACACAGCAGGCACTGGTCCTGTACTGGGAAACCACAAGAATAGGTGAGTGCTAAAGAGTTTGTGGCAGACATTGATATGTACATATATTAAGCATTTTAAGTATAATGCATTTAATAAAATCATTATAACGGTCTCGTTTTTTGGCATGGCTGGAGGTGCACTTACATGTATTAGTAGTTGTGCTGGTTATTGCATGTTAAAAAAATCTTGAAATTATTCTCTGGAAAATGCGGTGAAAGTGACAGCAAAATTAATCAGAGATTTGAAGATTTATTCAAAATGACAGTGTATTTACAGTAACCTAGCACTGTCATTTCTCTTTGCGCATTAGACAATATCCCTCAAATTTTAGCTGAACAATAATTTGAAGACTAAAATGTGTTTATTTACATTTGTGTGGCAACGTGACAGTAGCAAAACCAATTCAGAGTGGTGAATAGCTGAAGTCAAGAGCTGAAAAATTATTTTCAATCTGCATTCAATTTGGCAAAGATGGGGCTCATGGAATAAAGAGGCTGATTCAGATTTCCACTTGTTCAACACTGAACTTGGTGGTACGGCATTGTGAATGTGGGATTTTAGGGAGCAATTCTTTTTTTTTTTTGGGGGGGGGCATGTTTAATTAATCAACAAATCAGCACTCTCCTCACTAGCGTTCCAGGCCCATATGTTTGCACTTCACACTGTAGGATAAGGAGGAGGCTCCATAAGTGATGCATCCAGCCGCCTACAGATTTTGTCTACTGCTGCTGCAAAATGTGATTGCATAACATCAGTCATCAGCAGGCAGATAAGAGCTTCAATAACAGTAGGCCCATAGAGTTGGCAAGGTTCAGACCATGTGTGATGAAAGACCCAGACACATGCATTGACTGTATAAAAGCTTTGGGGGTCAAGTCACACAAAAATGAAAATGTTTATGAGGTGTGATTCAGTAAAGTGGCCCTGTCCAGCTTCGGTCCAGCTCATTTTTAGTCGTTTCACTTGAGGATAATTTATTACAAGTGTGCAGAGCAGGTCTATGTGGGGGTTGGGATTTAGCAGAATGGTGCTTGAAAATGCTATAGCAACCAACAAGAGGTTGTGGGCCTTTGGTAAAAGCAACTCAGATTGTGGAAAAAAAAGGAGATAAGATAGCATGCTGATTGTGAGAGTGAAACATGACATTTCCACATAACACTCTATTAAAAAACACAGTTTTGTCTGTTTTTTAAGCAAATAGGCAGGCTAAACTAAATGAGAGTGAATATAAGTGTTGTACAAATTGCCTTTTGATGATTAGAACCAACACAGAGTTTTTAAGGTATTTAAATTGAGCTCAAGCATGACTTTCATACAGTTTTAGCTCAGAATACATCGTTCAGCAGATGGACTTACTGAGGCAGCTTGACTCAAACTCCTTCCCCCCCCTAAAAAGTCCAAGCCTGAGTGAGATTAAATGTTAACAAGAAGTTGGACCCAAGCCATTCCCTTGTCCGTCACTCCTTAAAAAAGGGACAAGGGGAGAGACAACTGTTGTTGGTGTGTAGCCTAGACGAATTACTTTTAATGAACATGTAATTAATGGAAATAGACTGAACGGTTTCAAAGCAAACAACGATTCTAATTGATTTGCATTTTCCCTTTTTGGGCTCTCCGATTCCTTTTGTCAGGCCTTTCTATTGATTACCCGCTATGTGTATCGCTCCGCATGTGTTTTCCTTCATTAAGAGATAACGGGTTCCTGATTACTCCCATCCCTGGGTTTAATGTTGCTTAATGTCTACTTTGTTCCCGTGTCATGTCGGAGGGCAGCGAGAATAATGAGAGAGTGGGTGGGCCGTGATTGGCCTGCAGTAAGGCAATAGTGTTTTGGACGCCGGCTGCAAGGGGATCAGTGAAGAGGTTAAAAAAGCAGAACCTTTAGGGCTGGCTGAAGCGCAGCGTGTGGCCCCTGAGTCCGATTCACTCTCACTTACACTGCTGTTTTCTGTTAAACTGCCATTTGACTATCAACACCTGACACTCCTATATTGAGCTGCCTGTCAGCCTGACATCCATGAAATGTGTGTTACAGGCTTTTTTCTTTCTCCCGACTAAGTGTTTAACATAAATGCGCTGCCATGCAGCTTCTCTTTGGGGATTAGGATATAAACCCCCATTCTGTCGATTTCCGTTCATTTAGCCTGTAAATTGACCAAGTAAGAAACCACATAGCCTATATCCTACTGAGCAATTCAGCCACCGGAATAACATACAGTGACAATTGGCCAAAAAGGAGAACTACCGCGTTGTGAACAGAATTGCATGTTAGCTAATTGTTAATTTAAGCGGCTCGCAGTGGCTAATTATGTCGGCACAGCCAAGCCATTTGCATGATGGACCAGCCACCTGCCTGAAGGCGCTGCCAGGGCAAACTATATAATTACTGAACAGCAGTGGGGCAATTTTTGACTGTCGCCCCTTTTGTGTCACATGAATTCCTCGTAATGACATATTTCATTAGGGGGGCAAATATCACCCCTCCTCCTGTAGCCGAACAAAACATGCAAGTCTCAACAGGTCCTAATATACAGGACCTATTTACATCCACCTCCACCCCGTGTTTTTATTAACCTGTAGTTATGTGCGTCTTTACTGTGAGTTAGATGGACGCGCTGTGCCTTTTCTCAGCTCGGCTCATATAGACTGTGCTCTGGTTAAAAGGGACCATGGCTTTTCTTAAAGTGATTGCAGCCTGAACTCATTAAGCTGTCAAATGTCCAGGCTTTGGGATCTTGATTGCTTATTGTGTAGCAACATTCAAGGAATTTTTTTTTCAGTCTGCAAAGAGACGCAGCCTACCCCACCATTCACTCACACAGGAGAATGGACTGACTGCTGGATTATCCATGGATTCAGTGCGGTTTAATCAAGTTGTCCCTCTTTACTGAGAGCATATGGGAAGTTTCATTCATTTTATGCTTTAAGTTTTCACGTTAGGCATGTGTGTGAAGCTTTTAATGCTTACTGGGCAAAGCAAAAAAGAAAAATCAGGGTAACTGGTTTCGACTTTTAAGGTTTCTTACCTGAAAATGTTACCATAGAGCTCTGGAAGAACTATTCATAGCAGTGGCACATATAACAATACCAGATACAAAAAAGAAAGCTTAGTATTGGTCAAAAATTGTAAAAAATAAATAAATAAAATAAAGTATGGTTAAAAGTAGGTGGACTCATTATACCTATCAGCTGAGAATTACTATCATTAACTTTTATTTGGATGAAGTACTCCCAATGCTGTAGGTGGTCAGTGGTAACTGCAGTGATGAGTAGTTACTAAACAGAAGCTGTTTTTACTAAAATCTTAATTTGTAAATTGTAGCTTTCAAATCAGTTTAGAAGAGTAATAGAAAACAGAGCTCGGAGTAAGCCTTTGTATCTTTACATTTACATATAGATATTGAGTATATCCACTTAGTTACTCTGCAGCACTCCTTTTAATATTGCCGAACATCCTTTATAAACTAAACACACTTTTTTGTGTTAATTCCTCTAAAAAATGTTATTATAGCCTATAATTCATAAGTGCTCTCATATTTATAGCATGCAAATCAATTTAAATTCACTTTAGGTCTCACTATTTGAAAGGGATAGCCTTGGACTATTCAAACCTTCATTAAATGGAGAAGTTATTGCTGCAGGCCTATAGAGCGAGCAGCGGCACCCGGGTCGGTCTGGAGGGTCTGGTGTTAACGGGGTTAGTGATGGCTCGTTGGTTTCTAAAGGACTCCTGCTGGTACTGTACACAGACATGACAACTCCGCTTTAGTCTGGTCTCATTTAATTGGCATCTTTAACAGGAGCACACACAGCGTGGGCGCGCACACCAGCTCACTCATTTACTTGAATTTCTATCCTGATGAGGACCTTCCACACAGAGACTTAAGTCTCAATCCAGCCTTAGTCTTATCCACATTTCTGTCAAATGTCAAAAGTATGTTTACATTTATGTGGCATTGGGTGAGTGCACAAAACAAACATATTTCACACTGTTACTTTTGGACAAACACACAAGTAGAGTAGTTTTGAAGGTATGGAGAGTTGATGAAACAATTCATGTATTGTGCCATAGAAAACTGGGTTGGTTTATGATGCTTGGATATGAACCTGCTCATTTTGTCTTTTGGATTAAAAAAAAACTATACCCACTCAGGTCACAGAGAATGGCAGTAGCCTTGCAGTGTTTATAAGATCCTCTCCTGAAATAAGCTCATACAGACCCATGAAAGCAGGCTAGGGCCTATTCTGAAGGACAGGGGAACTAAGGGCCATGGCCAAAATATACTTCGGAGGATTTTAACAGTACTTGTAAATAGGTATTTTTTTTAGCGATGGAAAGGTGGGGAACGTCTACAAAACTTAAAGTTTAAAGAAAATTAACAATTTATTGTTGTAAAGTATAAAGACTGATCAAAACATTTCTTTTTTTTGTTTCTAAGTGTCTTAAGTGCACATGTGTAAAAATATGCTGTGAATGTTTTTTCCCCAAGTTTGTACAATATTAAGTAATTAAATAAGAGCATTAGTATTAAGTATTTGTAGTACGCGTTTTATAAACTGCTTTTCACAAACAAGCAGTCACAAAGCACTGTACAACAAAATAGCTTACAATAAATAAGAAAATTAAGTGCTGTAATGGCAATACAAAAGTTAAGACACAGAATAAAGTTTACTAGTTGATAAAGTAAAGTAGCTTAAAAAGTATCAACAAAGTCGGTTAAGCAAAAAAAAAAAAGTGTTTTATTTTATCAATACATTTTTATCAATATTTAGAGGGTTCTATAATATCCCAGTTTACATGGTATGTCATCATGTAACAAGAGAATGGAAATCAGGTGACACTGCTTCTAAACATGGTCACTGAATACGAGGTATAATGTCCACTGTTTAAGTTAAATCCAACTAGATCCTGGTGTCCAGTGCTACTCATAATGCCAATTTCTACAGCCCGAAACCCTTAGCCTATTACTTATTATTCTTTTTCTACCCCGAGTCTATTCTAATTTTATGGCTACTTACATTAAGAACTCCTAATGTATCTTGAACTTAAGTCGAACTGGGTCTTCGATGGATACAGGTAGAAAATGATTTCATTAGTTTAGAAGAAGAGAGCCTACGGTTAACATGTGACACCCACACTGCCTGCCCTCCAACCGCAGATATAACCGTGTTATTGCACATAACTAAGATTTCATTTTTGTAACAGATTTTCCTTTCACTTTAAAACTATCAATAATATAAGAAACTTAACCACCTGCTATTTTATAACATTTAGTTTGTTGGTGTTTGTTTCTGATTTCAAGTTTAACCTTTGGCTTGTAGTATGTCCTCAGTGTGAATCTACATAAATAAGTTGTGGGTATGCATTCCTGTCTAAATAACAAGTTAGAAATAAGTAAGTACACAGAGGTTAGATTTAATTTCTAATATTTTCAAGAACAATCGCCTAGTGAAATAAAATGCTTTCCTTTTATCTGGGCAAACTGAATATGTATCATCTATTAAACATGCATTTGTAGCTTTATTAGAAATTCTCTTTCACTGTCGCTCAGTTTGGGCATTCAGATTTTCTGTGGCCAGAACTGGTTGATATCATCCAACTCTGACAAAGAAATATATGCAGTATCACTGTTTCCCTTTTACTTTACAAATTGTCTGTGTAAGCCTAGAAATCAGAACAAATTACAGTTTCTAAGTCCTACTCTGTGTCAGTTTTTAAAATGATTTATTTGCTTTCTGTAAAACAACAACAACAACAAATCCAATATTTTATAAAATTATCTAAACAAACATAATTTGTGGCAACCACTACCATCATAAAAAATGGCACGTGACCACATGAAGCTTCTGTTTTGGGAGGTTTCAATATGTTGGTGTGTGTATTTTGATTTTAAGCAGCCTAAAATTTGTTTACATTTCTAAAATCGAATTTGTCTAGAACTAATTTTTCAACCTCTTGTCCTACTCTGGCAATGGAGGTGCAGAGGCCAGCACTCCCCTTTAGATTTCTTAATATAAGATGATTGCTAATCTGCACCCCCCTTTTTATAGACCCCATCCTCATGTTGTTTCATTTAGAAAAACCAAACCAAACAATATAAAACAAACAATTAAAAAAAATCAAAACTGACACTCTTTTTGACGGTGACTTTAACATCTATGCAGATGACACTCTCCTTACAATCAATTACCTTAATGAAAAAAACATGTTAAATCTACAAAACCTAGAAGCCTGGTGATTATTTAGCAGAAATCTCTTATGCAAAAACTCTGAATAAGTTTTTTCCAGACAATTTAAAGTGCTTTACTTATTTTGATGTTATTACAAAATGATCAGGAACAAGTGAAATATAAATCTAAATGTTTCAGTGTCATGTCTAATCCAAATACAGAATTTTGCATGCAAATTTATTAGTATTTAGAAATTCTGCACCCTACTGTAAATAGCATAACATACCTGGGATTTTTTCTTTTACTTACTTTAACAATTCCAAAGGAGAGATGAATTTTTGTTGATCACTTTAGGGAATGTTTTTAATTGCGATTTTGATTGTTTTATATAGATTAATCAATTAAATTATATAACTCTAGAGAGCTAATTTTAATCTTTTTTTTTATCCTTTTTGCATTGAGAGTTTCGAACAAAGTTACTTCTTGAAATTTTACAGTGGCACCACGACAACGTCCAACATGAGAAATGAGACTTAACCATCTGCAAAATCCTCTGCCTTAATTGTCCTTGAGGAATATGTTGAACCCCAGCTGCCAAACATGATTAATTTACAGACTTCTTTTTTTATACGAGAACATCTATTTACAAGTTTCGTCGGTTTTTGGGTTTTGCATGAAGTCCATTAAGTATTGAATTGAAAAGTCGTGTGATTTGTGCCGTTTTCTTTTCTTTTTTTTCTTTCATTCTTTCGGGTTCTTTTTGGGGGTTTTTTTTTGTTTTTTTTTACCCAAGCAGTATTATTAAAATGAAGATAAATTGCAGACAGTCTCAGCAGGGGCGGAGCGTGGGGGTGGCTTACTGGGCTTAAGCCCGGGTTGTTTTGTCAGAAGCCCGGGGTAATTTTTTCATAGTTAGATGCCTGGCTGACAACTGTATAAAACAAAAAGTACACACAATATTCGAAGCACATAGTGCACACTGTGGGAATTTACGACTGTGC
>NW_005187471.1:272447-273757 GCF_000239375.1 Pundamilia nyererei
CCCAAAAAAATATATATATATATATCCCGCATGCATACTACCCTTTAGGGCTAAGCCCCGGGTGTTTCAAATGTCTGGCTCCGCCTCTGAGTCTCAGGGAAATTTTTCTCAAAAGAAACAAAGCCAACACCGAAGATATATAAAATGCACTTTGTTCATCAGAGGGAGAGATAAAGAAAGACTCCACTCAGCGAGCTCTGAATGCTGCATTTCATGCCTTCAACAATTATGCTGAAAGGTCAAGTATTACAGCATCTTGTGTTCCGCTTTGCATGCAAAGTATTTCAGTTCGCAAATGACCCTCGTTTGCGCTCTTTGCACAATGGCTCGAAGAAGCAGATAAACGTAGCACAATTAAAGATTTTTGCTGCTAGCTCACAATAACATTTACCAATGGGGGTGATTGCATTTGCTGTGTAATTGTCCTATTTGTAATCCTCATGAATGCTTGGGCCTGCTGCAATGAAATGTTTAGGAACTTAAGAAAGAAGAACGAGAGTGGCTGTATTTAAAAAGAACACAGTTTTCATATATACATATAGATTTATAAGATTATACAACGACTAATATGAAAATGCTTTTTTTGAGTATATCTTATGTAATAAATGCAGACTTTGTGCTCATTTTTCATTTTCCCATTGACGTATTCTTTTCAGCACCGTGGACAGCACCCGTGTCATCATTAACATCTAAATCAGAAGAAAAGCAATTAAACGCACTACAAACACTTACTTAGCATATTATTATTATTATTATTATTATTATTATTATTATTATTATTATTATTATTATTAGTTTATGTGAAATTCAAGTAATTATTGGAGCACTTCTTAATGTCGAGAATAGGCCACGCCATCGTCACATACTCAGCAGCAATGTATGTCAGGAATCACACACCAGTGAACAAAATCACCAACGACTCACTAGTTTTTGTTTAATGATTGCAGGTCTGTTAATATTAATAGGTAATCTACGTGAGCATTACTCTTATTTGAATTTTTCCCAATATAAAAAAAAACTTTTGAAAACTATTTTGTAAGTTGTAGTTTTAGAACAAATTAAAAAAACAAACACAAAAAGAAACCCAAGCTACTGATAACTGCCCTGCTAGGCTCACTGTATCTAACTAGTTAGCTGTTAGGCTGTCTCTTTACCGCGATGTCGATATTTGTTGGGTTTAATAAAAAGAATCTAATAAAATGCTTAATGTGCTCTGAAAAGAAATCCACAATTTATACATTTTGAGGGGAAATTAAAATAAAAGTTAAAGAGACCCCAGCCCCCGCTTTTATTTCATTTCTGAAGATATA
>NW_005187471.1:273777-279190 GCF_000239375.1 Pundamilia nyererei
ATATTGAGTATTGACTACGTACTACTGATACACTGGGTCCTGTTGGGTCCCTGGGTGAATGAAATTCAGCAGCTAGTCACTAACTCAAATATGATTACCTTGAGATTAGAGACTAATTGCTTGGGGTTCGTGAAGACAGCCCACAATAAAGGCAGGAAGACTTGAGAAGTTGCACTGTGGGTTTCTACAAAAGAGAGCGATGAGAGCACACACGTTTCCAACAAGTCATTCTCAACAGCTACAAGCTGCACACAAAGACCACACACCGCGCCAAAGACATGTTAATGTAATCCCAAAGTTCTCACTTCTCTCCCGAACAAAACCTGCTCTGCAAAATACCTAATAGAAGATAGTTTCTGATGCTGGTAAGATTTCACTTAAAGGCTCTAAAATTGCTTTTCTAGGGCCTGCCTGGTGCCCTTAAACTGTATCTTTCTCTGGCTTCAAGGGAAAGGCCTACTGCGTGCTTGGAAACGAGACGGACGTGAGTTTAGTGCCTAATTTTTTTGAACATCACATTTTTTATACGATAATACTGGCTGAATATGCTTTTGGATTTTAAATACAAAGTTGTAGAAAATCAGTTAATGTTCTTCTATTTGTATTAACATTAGCCCCCATTAAGCAAAAAGCACTGCTGAGCCCCAGTTCTCTGAGTATTTTGCAGAATTTGTGCTAAAATGGGACTTATGCAAAAGTTATATAAACAACTTGTGGTCCAGTTGTGGACTAAGGCTTCTAACTGTACTATATGAGCCGCATGTACTTTGGCCACCGATGCATACGGTAAGTATCAGAAAAAAATAGAGAATATTAAAAAATACAAAACAAAAAAACCCCAAAACATAATGGTCACCTCGGGCGTCAAATAAAGCTGGGTGACTTTGAAAAACAGTAGTATGTGAATAGTTGAGTACATTCCGGTCTAGAAATAAAGAAGTTTCCATATAATTAATAAAATTTCAGGAATTAAAAGTGCAGCAGGACCGGAAAAGTCAGATAGGCAAATGGAAGGAAAAATTACTTTGGTTGGATCATGTGGAGTAAAGATCAATTATCTCAAGACAACGGATAAACATCCAGAGAAGTTTTATTAAAGTGTATGCTTTAAATCCTCACTTATTTCAGGCAGCATCAGAAATGAAAGCCAGTAGAAGCCAAGAAGCTGGAGGATTAAAAAAAAAAGCTTTAAAGATAAATTATTTTCATTATGTATCCTGTCTGAAAGGCTCTAAAATTATAGCTTTATGACACATGACAGCGCTGATTTGAAAACAACTTACCCTGGTCAAGCCATAACCGAAAATCGCCCATCATTAACCCCGTCGCTTAGCTACCACATTGTTTACTGTTTAAGACCTATATCTCTGTTAGGTGGCAGGAGAATAGTCTCTAATGATTATTATACCTTTTATTTACCGAACCCTACAACTAAAGGGAAATAAATTACAGCTTGAGTTCTTTATTTTGAAAATAAAGATATCTCCAAGTGTCAAACATCCCACAGGGTTAAAAAAAAAAAATCTACAGTCTAATATTTAACATATATAAATATCTGTGTGGAGGCAGGTTTGTTTTTAATGCCCGACACAAACAGCCTGTTTCCTTTCAATTCCCGGATTGATTATTGATGAACCATCTGATAGCCCCGCGCCAACAGTTCACCTCACGACTCTTTTGAGAAGAATACGGCGCTGTTTGGCGAGGGATTTCATCGATAAGCTGCCCTTTGAGCAGCGTTTGTGTTTGATGTTGGGAGTCGAGGTACCTTACCTTTCTGACTCACGCCGAGAGAAAACACACATACAGAAAGAGAAAAGAAAAAAGCACATAAAAGGCTCAGTTTACTCTGCAGGGCATGCTTGTGTGAGTTGCAGCCATGAAACGATAAGCCTGCGAGGTATGTGATTTAGCAGGAGAAAAAACAGGGGCTGGGGGGTGAAATAGGCCCCAGTATTTACTGTCATGTCAGAACTAATGCGGCATTTAGTTATTTTTTTCCACGTTCTGACAAATCTGAACGTATTTTGAAAACTTCTAGTTGCTTGTTCTTTCTTGCATTTTATCTGCAAAAAACTAATAATATTTAATAATAATAATAATAATAAGAATAAGAATAATAAGAATAATAAGAATAATAAGAATAACCCTGCTGTTTTGTTGTCTTTACCTAAATAATTATTTAATTTCACAACAAAGTTTAACTGTTTGGGTTCCATAATTTATTAATAGGACTGTTTTGCTGTAAGTCAAATATCTATATAAGTTACAAAGAAATAAAACGTACAAATACCAGTGAAACGACAACAAACCGGCAATAGCGTCAAAAACTTTGTACAACAAATAGCTAAAATTCAAACCTTTTACTGAAATATACAAGCTAGATCTACGGCTTACATTAAATTCTATTATGAATCAGAGTCATCACATTTGTGTCTGAGAAGGGAAATTTAAGAGCACCCAGCAGTCCTGCAGTCTATCTGCGTCTCTGTTTCGGGTTTAGTTATCCCAACTATGGGGCCTATTTGACTGCTGATTCTTCCTTTGTGTCAATATAATTTACATAAATAAATCCCAAGACTTTTACATCCGCAGTTTGTGAACAAGTGATTCTTCCACAAGAGTCACACTTCCTTTCGAAATGGGGAGGAGAAAAAATTCAAGAAGAGCTGCGTCGGTTTCACTCGGTTCTTGTTCAAGTGCGCACATTTACAGTGAAACTTGCCGAGCATTAACATAAAAATGTCTTTTCTTTTTTAAAATTAGATTTAAATCATAGCCGGCGCCTCTTGTCACCATGTCCTGCCGTATAACAGGGCTGAACACTGCAAGGCCGAGCCGTACTCTGCGGCGGGGGAGTTGAGGTGGGAGAGGCCGGCCACTTGGCTCTGAAGTGAGGGCGGACTGGAGGAGTGCTGCGCCAAGTCTGGAGAGTGACCTGTGCTTCCCACCTGCTGGCTCTGATGCTGGCCGAGGCCGGACGTGTTGTTAGACATAATCATGACATTGCCCCCTTGCTGGTGGTGCGTCTGAGCGGAGGATGTGGGCGTGTGGCCGCTGCCTTGGCACGGCTTCCCATCCTTTACCAGCACCGGCACAGCTACTCTCCGAGGTGACTGCTGCTGCTGTTGTTGGCAGGAGCCGCTCTCCTGCTGCATCTGCTGCTGGGAGGCTTTGTCTTTTGCCTGCCTCTTCATTTTATACCGGTGATTCTGGAACCAGATTTTCACCTGGGTCGGGGTGAGGTGGATCATACTTGCCAGGTGTTCCCTCTCCGGCGCCGACAGGTATTTCTGCTGCTTGAAGCGTCGCTCCAGCTCGTACACCTGCGCCTGGGAGAACAGCACTCGCCTCTTTCTCCTCGGTGTGGTTGACAGAGAGCCCATGCCTTTACCCACGTCTGCCAGGGAACTGAGACTGCCCATGCTGCCCATGTTCATCCCGGATGATGAGCCCATGAAGCGGGAAACTGAGGGGGGAAAATAATTGTAATTAAATTCAATTTTTAAAAAAAGTTATATTCTCGTGTTACATAGAGACATTTATATGGAGAGAAAATTTAGTATGGACAAATATCATTTGCAGATGCAAAAATCAACAATGTTACTCAATTATCAGCTTTTTATAAATCTTCACGGGTCTCAAAGAAGCAGACACCTTTATTTACAACACCTAAAACTCAAAAGTGTCAAAGTGAAAGCGTGTTCATAAACTACATCGACCAAATTTAAGGAGCCGCTCATAAATGACAGCAAAGCTGTTACTGCTGGATGAGTGTGAAAGCCCTGAAGGAAAACTGTTCCATTATTTTTCTGTCGTGAGAATCTTTACAAATGTTGAAATCTGTGGATTAAAAACTTGAATATTTGCGCGATTTCTGCCCCTCCTTACTGGAAACATCTGAAGTACCGAAACTTGAAAAATGCCAATTTTGTGCCGAAAAACGTAAAGATTATAAAAACTGTACTGCAACTCCTAAAACACAGCACCGCGGAACATCCGCAAAAATATGGATTTCAGCTCAATGCGGACTGTGATAACTCCAAGCTGGAGTCAAAGAACAGGTGCAGGATACTCACTGGTGGAAAAACGCGGATCTGGGTTGGCTCCGTACCAGCCGGTTGCCGTGGCGCTGCCCCTCATGCCGTCTTGGTAAGACGGCAGGTCGCCCATGTTGCCCAGGTTGCCGTTACAGTAGCCCCCCATGGCCGTGTGTGACAGCTGAGAAACACCTGCCGCAGTCATGTGGTAAGCCGCAGACACAGTCCCATTATGGCCCATGTGGTGCTGCTGCATCGCCGCCTGTGAGACTTGCGGCTGCCGGTAAGAAGTGAGAGGTGCCCCCAAGTTGTTATTCTCCATACTTACTTTCTTATAGCTCTCCTCAAGGGGACTCAAGATATCGGAAACAGAAAAAGGAGTCGTATGCTTAGGGCTCATCGACATTGTTCTGGGGCTGGAGAGGGAGAAATTAGAAGGCAAGGCAATCTCTCCTTCTGCCTTTTTTTTTTTTTTTTTTTTGGCCAAAGCCCCTCTGCTTCCTGTTGTCTCAACGTCGATCCTGGTAGATGAACACGTAAGAGAGCGCCTCAAGTCCGCCTTAATTGGATTGAGTGGGAGCTCGGTGCTGGCTTTGGTTTGTTTTAGCTGGGTGCCAGGTTTAAGGCTACCATCAGAGGCGGGGCATCGCCAACAATACAAAACAGCTCTAGCCTCCTTTCGTCGAGCGTAATTTCATTTACAAGACATGTGCTCCCCTCCCACTAACAATAACATAAGCACCGTGCATGATCATAAATGTTCATCCCCGAGACTGCAAGCGGTGTCCGAGCACGCTGCAGCTGCTGCATGTGTGGAGTTTGGGACTTGTTGATGTTGCTGATGAACACGTGGCTGCACCTTGAGATTGCAGTGACCACAATACACTTTATTAACTGTAGTGATGTTTACGAGGGCCTCTTGATGAAAGGAGGCCTATATGGACTTGAGAGTTGGAGAACCACTCCTCAGTTGAACTACTGACTTTTAATGGCCATGAGAGGCCTCCAGTGATTGCAGGATTGTTTGTGTTATGCCTTATCGTACTCAGACATGCAAAAGTGCACTTGCGCGGAGGGAAAATGACTGATACTGATAAGTAAATAAATACACATCCGCGTGTTAAGTGGCTGCGTAAATGATTAACCCCCCTCGTTTTTTTTCTTTTTTTCCTTTTGATATCATTGGACGCAAGGAGCGCATTACCTAAATTCAGATGCACACACTCGTCTAAGAGACCCAGTGAAAAAAATTGAGTCTGGAGTAGGAGAGGCGCTCATGCGAAGTTAACGGCGTTCAAATAGCTACTCTCCTGCAGCACAACGCCAGGTAGCCCTCAGTAGCATCTTGCCTTAATGCTCAAGGAGGCATTACC
>NW_005187471.1:279466-290693 GCF_000239375.1 Pundamilia nyererei
TATATATATATAGTTACTATCATTATCATTATTATTATTATTATTATTTAGGATTATTTTAGCTATAAATCAATATCTTACGTATAGGTTACAAATCCCAAGAATTTATAAAATTACACCGAACAAAACAAATAGGCGAATTAAAATCGATGCAGTAACTTCTACTTACACAGTCTGTGATGCCTTGAGCCTGTGCACACATTAAACAGATAAAACAGCTGATAATGTAGAGGTCTTGTGGGGCGGTCTAACGTCAGGTGCCAGATGCCGCAGAAGTCTGCGCCTGCAGACTCAAACCATCTCACCTACAGGAATTAAGGAAACACAGCGTCTTCTGGTGGCAACCCCGCTTGGCCGTTGCGCTGTGATCTCCTTCACTCCGCTGTGATTCTAAATGTTTTTTGTTTTTTTTTAATTACATGATATAATATTTGCTTGTTTGTCATAGTAAGAATGGCGCAGTAAAGGCAAAGACCTGCCAAACGGGAGCTAGGGTCAGCGCCGTGAGTGTGTAGCCTGCAGTGGCATACAGATCACTGCCAGTTTGTCACGGGAATCACCAGTTCTGCTATTTTCCTGGCTTGTGAATATTTCACGGCTGCCTGCATGTCCTTGCAGGATAATCTGCGCTCTATTTACAGCCCACTAGTCCAATATAAGGAGCCCCCACAATATACATATCAAAACAATTCAATCCATTCTATTCCAAAACAACCCAATCCAATCTTTAATGAAGCAATATTGTCTTATAGTCCAAGACTAAATGTTACAGCTGCAATAAATTGTTCGGATGATAGCCGCGGTGCGGGTGCATAATCGCAGGCAATTAAAATTACAGCATCTTTCTGCATCCAAGGTAAATCTTGCTTATGCATTCCTTAATTACGGAATTTCGCAAGACATTCTTAATCATCTAAATCAGTACTTTTTTCTTGTTCTGGCACACAGTTATTACGGCCAATTAGTGGCAATTAGTTCAAATGTTCCGACTAATTCCTCACAATAATGAGGACACTTTGAAGTGGCGGGTATGAGGCTACCGAGCCTTTGTTACTGAGGCTTCATGTTGTTAGTTATGAACTGATTGGTGCATGATATACTCAACAGAGCAACTACAGACCTTGAAAAATAAAATGCGGACGATAAAAAGTAAAAAGGAAGTTGCTTGATGTTGTTAATATCAATTAAACCCTTAATTTCTTTTACATTAAAAGATATCCAGAGCAGCAGGAAAATAACAAATGCACCACGTTTAAAAGTTATATAAAAATACTGAACTTTGCAAATTAATTTCCAAAAACATCCACACTCGCGTTTTCATCAATTTATCAAGTATACATAAAATAAATCTATCTCTCTTGAAATAATACGACAAATAATAAATACCATGTTATTAAATTAGTGCAATTTGTGTTCAAAACCAGCATAGCGTTCAGGCCACTTTACAAAGTTATCTTTGTTAAATGTCAACAGTGTTCTTGTGCCAAAACACTAACCCTGCTGACTCTGGCTTTATCAAAGTGGTCAGATTAGAGGTGCAGCAACTACCTGCTATTGCTCCTGCAGCCTTTGGCTTGCCTGAATACTCTTTTCTTTCGAAACTCCAACTTTTGTTTTCTTGACTAAGCTACATCTCATTCACCTTGTACCCGTAAACAGCCTAAAATAGAAGGATAGAAGAAAAAAAAGAGAGAGAAAAAGTGGGCTGCATGTGTGTGCTTCATCATTTCACGTGAAAGTCCTGACGACCTCGTGAGTCATTTCCTTGTTTCAGCTTCAACTGTGAACTACAGGAGGTCACTAATTAGTAATAACCCTTTATTTCCCCACCTCATAATTTATCCAATCAGCTCACGTCATTCTGAATTTTTGAGATTTATTTTGTAGACGTTGAAAAATCCACTTGGTTCAAATGAGAGGTGTTGTTGGACCCTGTCACACAGCCTATGAGGAAATGCTGAAACATGACGTCACGAGACGAAGCCAATATGATGCCACTAGGGGCAGACATACTGCTGCATCCAATCAGCAGCTTCAAAGTAACGTAGTAGTTGAGTTCCAAAAAGTGAAACCAGTGTTTTTCCAGTGAAGCACGACCCCTAGCGGTCCAGAGGCTCTCTCCATCCAAGCAACGAAAATCACCCTTTAGTGGATTTCTTTCATGACGGGAGTGAGAGGGTTTCCGAAATGATACCGTGTGTTCTTGCGCCATCTGGAGGTTGATGCTTTATTTATTGATAAATACCCACAGATTCATTTTGAGGACATGATAATTCTCGCCACATGAATGTTATGAAAAATTATGCCATTACACAAATTCACAAGTGGGGCAAGCTAGGAAAGCTCTTTAGTGTTTTAACTAAAACTAGACTTTTGGGATTATCTGTTGAAAGTCACTAACAGTTATTTGATCAGACAGTCTTATATCTGTATGGGTGTAGAGGTGTAGGGCAATGAAGACATTTCATATATTGAAGCTTTTCAGGTTATCATTATTTATCTGAATGTAGTTCTTTTATTGGATCTTATGTTACTTTTTGATTTATTCCTTTATTGTTTAACTTCTAAGTTTTTACATTTCTAGACCTTCTGGCCTGTGTTTGTCTTTTAAGTTTTGTGTTATTGTACAGAACTTTGGTCAGCCCTGTTGTTGTTTTTAAAGGTGCTTTATGGGATGGAATGGGATTTTAAGTCTTGCAAAATTTAAGGAAGCTCTATCTGCATTTGGACATGAGTAATTTATTGATAGATGTTTTTATTTTAGTTTCTTTTTGTTTGTCTTGCTCTATGGTGACATGTATTGAATGACCCCATGCCATATTTGTGTGTATTTTCTCTTTTACCCAAGGAGGGGGTAATATAACGCTAAAGCTTTTCAAATTTAAACTAAATATTTTCACTCTTTGGCCTTTCCACAGAAAACACACACACACACACACACACACACACACACACACACACACACACACACACACACACACACACACACACACACACACATATATCTTTTTTTAAAAATATGCCACACTAACCTATATCAGTCAGTCGATTTTTTAAATGTGCAGTATGGAGTATAGAACTGTAAAATGTCTAATGTGATACACAGACTCTGACTGAAGTACAAAAACATCATGGTGAACATCAAGAGAAACATGAAAGTATAAGGAAACTGAGTAGTTTGAACAGGTCAAAAAGAATACAATTAGTTTTTCTGTATATGTTAGAAAAGAACTCAAACTGCGGTAGTTTTGGTTTAGTATTAAATCACCTATGAAAAAGTGCTGGAAAGTCAGATCATTACACAATACCCAAATTCTCACAGTGGGTATAGCAAACTGCAATAAGGGATCTCATGTCTCCCAGCAGAATTTAAATGCAACAAAGTGAGGTTGGTCATGACCCTCATAACCTGAAAGACCAATATTTTCAGTGTAGAAGTGTTGTTGCCACATCTGTTTGTTGAGTTACTTCCTCCAACAAGCAATCAAATCCTTGCCATTAGATACAATCTGGACTGAACGCAAAGGCGAAAATGGTGGCATGTGGAACTGAGGAAGGTGCACTGTGAATACCATGAAGAGCAACTGAACCCTCTTATGTCCTGAGCTTATCAACAAAGGATCAAAGAAGGGTCGTTCCCACCTGAGGACCCAGTATTTGATGCACCTACTAATCCATTCTTATTTCCAACATTACGAGTATCATCATCAGATCATATTAGCTGTAAAACTACATTCACATTTCTTTAAGTACTTAAATGTAGCACTACTTCACTTGAGTCATGTTATTGGACTTCACCTTTCTACTTCAGAGAAAAAAATACTATACTTATAATCTGTGAGTTAGTTACACTGAACATTAAAATGACTAAAGGTGTAATAATAAAGTAATAATAAATCTTCTGTATTAATTTTGATACTGGGAGGATTAAGAGGATATTCCTTTACTTCTACTTTATATTGGACTTGAGTATCTTTTGAATACAGTATTCTTACAGATAAGCATCTCAAAAACTTCTCAGCCTCAAATACCATTAAATTCTGAGGTACTGATGTGTTATCCAGTTTATTACAATTAAATGATCGCTGATCTGGTTTATTGATTTAAATCAGGATATATCTTAGTTATTATTGAATTTCTGTAATCCATGCCATCTCGCATGTTTCAGGACTAAACATGACTGTATTTTTATCATAGCTGATAACGTGATTATCAAATGTTTCATTTACCGTTTAACCAAAAGTCTTTCATTATAAAGTAAGAGGAACATTATCGATATGCTAATATCAATAATCTTTAGGGACTTTTTCAGCTTTGACTGCAATTATTTATATTTGTCATTGGTTGTAGCAATAACAGCTAGAGCCTATCCCTGCTGTCACTGGGCGAAGGGTGAGGTACACCCAGGATATAGGCTACATCAGTCTAGCCTGCATTTTTAGGACTGAGGGGGGAGGCTGGAGTACCCGGAGAGATCCCATGCAGGCACCAGATAAAAATGTAGACTCCACACAGAAAAACCCCAGTCAGCTAAGTGCAAACCAGGAGGTGATAGCCACTGTAGAAATAAGCTTATGCTCTCTTTTTCATTTACTTATTTTACTCCTGCTTAAAATATAACTTCACATTAGTCTTTCAGATGTAAAAGGATTTAAACATAGTGGACATGCCGATGTAATGCTTTTCTCACTTTATGTAGTGTTGAGTGAGAAAAGCTTTACATCTATATCTGCTCAAATTATTTTTTTGCTCAAAGGGGTGAACAAAGCACATTAGAAGATGGTGCCCCACTCAGAGGTAAAGGCATGCTCAAAAGCTAGGGGCAAAACACTGAGACCCCTGGGAGGGCTGACTGCTAAACCTTGATGTTACTCCATTCTAAAAAACAAAAGAGCTAAGCTACAGCAAAGCAAACTCAGAAGTCAATATATTCTTGCATGAAGAACACAACAAACCAGAAGAGGAGCAACAGTGAAACTAACTTATGAGTTTTGTGTGGAGGCAGAGCAGGACTGGGACAAAAAATCAGCCTGGGAATTTTGAGCCCACCGGGTATTATAGGAAAAGCCATAAAGCCTTTGAATGAAAACAGTGATGTACACTGTCTTGTTGGTATATATGTATCGATCTAATAAACTTAAACTTACGACATCCTCCCGATTCTGGTATTTTAAACAGTATTTAGCAGAAATATTAAACAACAAAATAAGGGAACCACCCCGCACCCTCCGCTTCATGATGCTTAATCGACGTAATAGACTTTAATTTAATGCATGTGTAAAACAAATGCACAGACACCTTTTGTTTTGGTTCTTTCTTCTTCTTTTTTTTTTTTTTACAATAATTAAATAGATTCAACATCTTTCTTCAACAGAATTGCAGATTGCACAGATGATACCTTCCCAAAGGAAAAAGTACTATGGCTTAGGATGTATATTAGATTTACTATATAATAGTTACTATATACAATAATGGATTTTTATACATTTAAGATTAACATTTTGGTTGTAAGATTCAGATAATCATTTATTAAAAGCTAGACATTTTTAATGAGAATAAGAAAGAAAGGTATTTCATTGTGACCCCCTTTCCCTGTTAATGCCCTACCTGGCCCCCTGGCAAAACTTTGCTAGATCCGCCCCTGCACAGTTACCAGCTGTCAGCTACTTAGAAAAGGATCCTGGTGTTATTTGTCTCTCAGAAACAGTTCATAACTTCCCGTCAACTCATTCATGTCACCTAAAAGGTAAACATGTTTCTACATCACCTGTTCAGCTCTGATGATTCAGTAAGGACATCCCCTGGTTTCATCTTCATGTTTCCCTCTCACCACATATCCAAACCGATATCATGACCAGCAGCTTTTACAGCTGTGGCTCCAGCAAACATTAGCTGATACTAGAAAGAAATGCTAAATAAATTCTAATCGCATTCATTTTCATCTCAATACGGAACTTTAAAGTTCGACCTCATTGGCTGTAATTTGCCCAGGCCAGAGTCGATCATGACCAGTTGGCCAGTCCACCACCTTTCAAACAAAAATCATCGGCCCATAAAAATGAAAAATCATCATAGGCCCACCGGGCAATTGCCCAGTATGCCTGATGGCCAGTCCAGCTTTTTGACTTTGATTTGTAGGTTTGTAGTATAGAAAGCAAACAAAATAACATCTGACAAAATAACCGTAAAGGCCGGTTTGGGGTTAAAATGTTTCGTCTTAATGTTTTCTCTACAAATAAATATAAGATTTTACATTTTTTAAAAACAGTTTGAAAAGGTGGCAATATTTGGTGAGCATCTTTACAACAATTTAAAACTCCTCCATGTGGCCTTAGCATGGACCTTATAGCTCCTTATAACTTTCCTGGAGGGGCCCCAGTGCAGGCCAGTGAGTAAAACTATAGGATGGGCATGTATTAGCCTGCCCATCCTTTTCAGGCAATTCTTCTGACCAACTTAAAAAACCAATGGCAACCTCTAAAAAGCCTGTCTTTGTCACCCTTAAACCCCAAGATGCTTTAAAACACCATTGTGCAGTTAAACCTCATAAATTTGTCGCAGGGACTGATTAAACATCACGGGAATTGAAACACTAAAGATTTTGTCTCGGTCCCTTTTGGATGAGGGACAATGGTCCATTCACAGAGAGACACCCAAACAAAAAGAGCATTTAAGGAGAGATGCAGCGAGCTGAGGGGTTCGGCCAGTCCCCTCCATATGTGATACAAGGTGGCCCCAGTGATGCGGACAAAGGGCCAGGTGACAGTGACGATGGGCTGCAGGGTCACAGGACGAGCAAACAACATTATAGGGGGCGTGAAAGCAGAAGACCCCCCTCATCACTGATGAAAAACTGACATGATTTTAAACACTGAGGCATATTTTTCAAGATAAGCATGAGTGGACCTGCTTTCTTGAGGTGGCACAGCAATGTTAAAAAATAGTCACGTATGTATTATATTTAGGATAAGCTATAATATTACAAGTAACATTGTAGTGAATGTTTTTGTATTATGCTCGAGGATTGGTTTAAACTGTTGCCTGAATGCATACACACAAAAACCCAAATGTGTTGTGTTTATACTAGAAAACAACAGTAAGAGCTCATTTTGCCTTTTTAAATCATTTGTAAATTAGAACAGTTCAATTGTGGAATAAATAATATTACATTTCTGTATGAGAAGTGAAAAAGGGTTGATGATTTGCCTTCAGTTACTGCTATGCCCCTCAAAACACACACACACACACACACACATACACACACACACACACACACACACACACACACACACACACACACACACACCAAGATTTCCAGATAAAGTTAATAGCTATATTAAGACCACTTTCCTCAGAATAACAAAAGTTAATTGTATAAGGGAAAAGCAGCTCTTAGTCCCAGACAACAACAGCGTGCTGTAGAGGGACAGGCCTTAATGTTTACTGGCTATTCTTATGCCAAACCTAGTCTGTTCAGATGTGATGTTTGCTCAGCTTTTGGGTGCAAAATTCGTTTTTAACATTATAAAAGCTCCTCTGTCAAGACCTGCTACATTTTTTTAGATAAAAAAAAATAAATCATTTTTTCTTTTAAGGTTGTTTTTATTTTAGAACTTCACATAAATCTTTACACAAAACCTTTTGTAGGAAAACGAAAACCCTTTATCTTTAGCTTAGTCTTTAGAAATGCATGCACAGGGTACATGCTTTTGGGGCCAACACATGAAAGAAAGAAAGAAAGAAAGAAAGAAAGAAAGAAAGAAAGAAAGAAAGAAAGAAAGAAAGAAAGAAAGAAAGAAAGCACATTACATTGTCAAAATATACAAAATATGAAGAATTTTATTAATAATTTTGTTCACAGAAAGACAGTTAAATCTTTAAAAAAGTATCCTTAAAACCAACAAATGGCATATTCTCCCTTCATACTTATATAGCGGCTTTGCCCCTATTCTCCTATCCTCTTCTACCGCCTAATGCAGCTACTGGAACTCAATTATCAAGTCATTTATGTAAATATTACATTTAAAAAGGCTTAAAAATCACACGAATACACCTCGGTAATTAAAAATCTAAAGGCTACAGCAATGAGCCATGTAAGAGAAAACAACATTTAAAATTTCCGCATACGTGCGTAATTAATGTGCAAAATATAATTCGTTCTATAGAAAAAAATCTAAACGTTTAAGTTGCTCGAACATTTACAAAACATTCAGAAAACATTTGATGCCGTTCTAAATGAGTTAAACGAGACCTTTACTTGAAAGAATTAAGATGAACCGAATCACTCCAAAAGTCTCTCCAGGCGAAGCTGGAGGCCGCCGCCACTGCCGGAAAGTGTTGGTGGTACCTTGGAGGAAGAGCAATGGATGGATGGATGGATGATGGATGCTGAAGAGATGTGTAAGCTAAAGGGAAGGGCACCGGCTGAGATGACGGAGGTAAACACCCAAATTTCTCAGAGTCAAGTAAGCATGTGTGAAAGGGTTTCCCGTCTCGGACCAGGATCGGAACAACGACTCTGCGCAACACCGGCGGCTGCGGGATTTCTACGTCCTGCAGTGCTCCTTCTGCTCGACCTCGCTTCATCTTGTAGCGGTGGTTCTGAAACCAGATCTTCACCTGGGTTGGAGTCAGGCTCAGCAGCCGTGCCAGCTGTTCTCTCTCCGGACCCGACAGGTAGCGCTGCTGGCGGAAGCGCCTTTCCAGCTCAAAGGTCTGGGCCTTGGAGAACAAAACGCGGCGTTTCTTGCTCTTTTTGCTCTGCTCAGGCTCTGAATCGAGGGACGGGTCATCGGGCTTAGTTGAGTCAGGAGAGGCCTCGAAATTGCAATCGTCAGAAGCTGTAGAAAAAAAACAGCAAGTTAGAATAAGCATTGTTTAAACTGATGTGTCTGTCTGTCTATCTATCTGTCTATCTGTCTATCTATCTATCCATCTATCTATCTATCTATCCATCTATCCATCTATCCATCTATCTATCTATCTATCCATCTATCTATCTATCATTTTGAGAAAGCAAATTGTTAAAACATTTCAGGGTAGTCTTAGTTTTTTTCTCCCCTTGTTTTTAAATGCGGGTTGTTTTTAAAATTCATTATCACCCATCTCTCATGGCTTTAAACGCCCACTTACACATGCAAAGGCTCCGCTCGCAGTCGATCCATGAGCTGTAGGGTGAGCTGGAAGAGCAAGAGGAGTAAATCGGGGAAGACCGCTTTGCTGCATCCGCATCCTGCTCAGGCAAATCCAGGATGCTCCTTACGGAAAAACTGAACTTGGTCGGTGCAGCCATCATTTCCTTGCATGCACTCTGGGTTTGTTCTGGCCGATAAGAAGCAAGCACTCAAACCAAATCTATCAAAAAAAAAGTCCACTTCACGCACTGTCCAAACACCAGTGTGCGCGCTGGCCTCCGTATTTACACAAACAGCACTTCATAAGCTGCAAACACAAGGGGCTCGCTTATAAATAGCCTCCTCCTCTGCTGAGTACCTGAATAGCTCGAGTGCTGACACCCAATGATGGTTAGGTGTGAACTGAGAAAAAAAATCCTCAGAGCTTCAAGAATGAGCGAAGGAAACACTCGTCATCATTACCGATTCGTCCCGTATCGTCAAACTGGGAAACAGATAATGGTAATTGTTGGAGCTGAATCACATCTTGGGTGGCAACTGACAACAGAGCCCGTCCCATCCCCCCCACACCCCCCCCTCTCTCTCTCTCTTCTACACCTCGCCCCCCTCCTCCCTCTTTTTTGCCCAAACAACGTGTCCAATATTTGCATACAAAGTGAGCAATTAGCGTGATGCCTGCCAGTTGGTTTAACTAATACGCCTCTAATGGGCGTATTAATTGCAGACGTGAGAAGTCTTGACGTTTATGGACGGCGGAGGATTTCCAGACTTTGTTTCCGAAACGTCCTTTTTGGACTAGATGATTTATTATCATGTTTAATTTTTGGGCAAACAGAAATGTTAAAACTTGGTTTGGAAGATATGATTTGAAATAAGAGTGTTATATTATTGACAAATATTTTTTTTTAAGGTATTTGTATTTTATCGTGTTTAGAACTGCTAATATAATAGCGATAACTGTAACCCAACAGCAGATTTTTACCTAACTTTAACACGAAAATAAGCCTGGGGGATTTTCTGATAAATTGCTGCAGTGGTTGGTCAATTTGTTACCCTTGTGCTAGCCTATAAAGCACATTAATTGCAAAGCGTGAATCCAGTCTCATGTCAACACGATGTTGGTGGTGGTGGTGGTGGGGGTGCTTTTCCTCCTCCCTACTTCTAGTAACTGATATTGATATCCACCCTCAGCCACTTCACCAAGGTGCACGAGGGCCGAGGAGGAGAGTAGTGGTGGACATGCCTCCCCAGTCGTCCTGGGTGGTCGAACGAGGGGGAACACAAATACATGCCAACCAGAGAAGGGGAACAAAGGGGGAAAATGTAGCCCCGCGTCCGAGACCCGTTGGAAGCATTTGTTCCAGTCAAGATTTTGCATTTGTTCAGTCCAGCAATAATGCCTGATTGACGCCCCGGCACAATGTCCTTTAACTTAGCAAGATAAATCCGAGCTTGTTCTGTGTTGTCATGGTTTTGAATGGAGCTGAATAGGATCTGGGACACTATCTACTGCTCTGCGTCTACTGCCACCAAGTCTATAGCTCAAAGCAATATTCAGGACTTGTTAAATTCCATTTAGATTTCCGAGTTCAAAAAAAGTCGCTGACCTGTATTATTACTCCGCCAAAATGCTCTGAAATCCACCTTTACCTGTCGTTTTACACTGTTTTTACGCACACGTAATCTCGTCCATGAAAACCAAACAGTGTTAAGTAACCTTTAAGTGTTTACATCACGCACAAACGTCTTAAAAGACGCACTCCTCCCGAAGCACATTTTGTGTGTACACATCGGCCTCCCAGTGGTTGACAAACAGCAGAGGATTACAGTACTGCAGGTTAGCTGGAGTGGGTAGTTTACAGAGGGCACTCGATTGGAGAGCAAAAACACCCAAAAGCAAAGAAAAGTCATGTCCAAAGAGCGGGAATTTCTTTGACCCAGCAGCCCCTTAATCTATTTAACACCCGCGGGCTTCAGCCAGAGTGGGCTCTCTGCATCTCCCAAGAGCTCTCCACTGCCAAATATTTACTCTGTTGTTCAGCTCTCCATTCCCAATCCCTCCTCAGCCAAATGGAGATTTTTCTCTCATGGTT
>NW_005187471.1:291124-293279 GCF_000239375.1 Pundamilia nyererei
TGATAATTTTTTGTAAATAACTGTAGTTTTTTTAAGAAAGCTTAGAGGTTATTCCTCCAGTCAGAAAACGTTTAAGCTTTTAAAATGAATGTTTAATGAAGTCTGTTCCAAATAACATGCTCAAGTCATTTAATCAGTATTTGGTTTATAAGCTCATTTAAAAAAAAGAAATCGACAGAGTGCAAGTAAGACTGTCCTAACCCGGAATATTAGATTTTATAGGATTAATTCACAGACCTGAGTTCATGCATTTGCATTCACAGTGCTTAACTTGAGATATCACTTAACTATGTAAAATTACATTCCTATCCGCACTAAATCCTTAAGACAGAATTTTTGGACTGTACTTTCATGAACTACTAATAAGAAAGTTTAAAGCAAACAAAATCTCAGCAGTAAAAATCTGGAGTCAGTTTGGAATCAGCAATCTTTTTATTCCGACTCACTCCAAACTCATGCCACAGCATCAATAAACCAACTGCTGACATATATGTATTATATTTGTGTCTAAAGCTGTCGCATCGGAGTAAAAGACAAAAACTGCTGAAAAAAACAACAACATTTATCTGATTTCAGTCTGACTGATTATTTAACACCTATGGCAACAATGGTTCCTCTGTTACTTCTCAGTTTAGTGTGGTGTCTCAGCGTAACATCACGCTCCAGCAGCTGCACCTGCTGCTGATGTCCTCTCCTGTAAATACCATTAGCATTTTGGACAGGGGCTGTGGGGGATAATTACTTGGCAGCCACATCGCTCGCGCTGCAGTAAACTGGAGTCTTGTGAGGCTGCTTGACCGTACAGCAGCTGTATGTTTGTACTCGGTGAAAGTGTGTCAAAAAGTATTGTTTTTAAAGACAATAAACCAGTGTGTGTCAAAGACGTTTTTATAAAAAGGAGTTACAAAACTCCTGAAGAAACTAAAAATATACAAGAAAGTATTCTAAAAATAAATAAATAAATAAATAAATAAATAAATAATAAAAATAAAACAAATCCACGGGAGGCGAAAATATTTGAGAGCACCCTGAACTTCAAACTGATGATTTTGGTGGAAAATAAATCACCTTTAGAAATAAGAATGAAGTGGAGACAGAAACACCAAGAAAAAATGAAGTTAAAAGCTAAATATTCATCTTGATCATTTAATCATACAATAAAGTTAGCACTGATCATTTATTGACCATTGAAAAGAAACAAACACACCTGTCAGTGCAGTCCTGATAGATACTTTAGCAAACTCAGAATAACAGTTTATGTTCGGTGCAAAGCATGATCAATATACACCTTTTGAAGTCAAGTTGATGGAGAGACCCACATTTATAAATATTTACAAATTAATTGATATATAACTGAGCTCTTGTCCTGATTATGACAAGACCGATATACAATAAATGACTAATTGTAATCGTTCTATTGACTTCTGATGGCATTAAAAGCAGACATGTATAAATGGATCCATATGCATTCAGAGATGATTTAAAATCTACAACATTAATAACACGAGTGTTCTGTCACCAAAATGCTTTCAGGCAAGAAAATTCAATTTCACACAATTTCATTGTTCATTTAAGAGAAACAGCATTACTAAAAACAAACAAACAAACCAAGTAAAGTCTTTTTCATTCATGCTTTTACATACGCTTACTTTATATTTCGACTGCATGATGTATATTTTTAAAGCCTTCTGAGTTTTGTAGATGCATCTGACATGTGTGATACTTGGTTGCCCTCTGCAGGATTCACATTAAAACTGAGAGGCAGACTCGTCTTAGCATTTTTCAACCAATCACAAGCTGTGGGAGGAGTTTATTTCACTAGTCTTTACGTTCTTTTGAGCTTAATGTAGCCCCAGCACCCTTAGTATCCCTGCGCCAACATATACAGGCAAACAGATATGACAGCTCTGCAGTGTCTAATGTTTTCATCTATTTTTACTAATTCTTTGTTTCCTGAAGGGCTTCAGCTTTGTGAACTATACAGCTATGGGGGAGAAGAGACTCTTGCTCTTATTGTCCTTACACTTATTTTCCCTTGCTAATCTTATGACGTTATGTTATGATGTTTGCAAAATGAAACTACAAGGAGAATGCAATGCTTTACAAAATACAATACCCTTGAAAACAAACACGTACAGCATATATATGTATATAT
>NW_005187471.1:293638-307423 GCF_000239375.1 Pundamilia nyererei
AACTGACTTTTTATTTTTGTTTCTCCGGTAAATATAGATTATCTAAAAAAGGTCGTATTTCATATACAGCAGAACCTTCCATTTGAATTGACGTTTTTTTTGTGTGTGTACCAAGTAACTTGAACTTATCAAGATAAAAACAACTTGGCCTGACATATATTCACACAGACAACCAATAGCAGGAGGGATGAACGCAGTGTTTAAGGAAAGAAATGCAAATAAACGTATACTTGCGTAACAGACACGTCACAAGCATATTTGAAAGTGAAATAAGTTCAGTCTAAACAGGTGAAATAGAACTCAATATGTTACAATTTTACTAATTGAACGAGCCAATCCAGGGAAGTAAAAACTTATCATTTATCAGGCAATTAAAATTGTATATGTGTAGTATATGATTCTGGTATTTTATTAAAAAGTCGTGGAATAATACTTAAGAAATGTTTGACGTGTTCCCTGAAGATCCACCAGATGGCGCCACTGCATTTTACAATACACAGACTTGCCCAGGTAAAGTGTGTGTTGGCACAGCAGCGTTTGTGACCCCTGCACGGCGTGTCACCAACAAGGACGTACGGTGAAACTAAAGAAGATTAAAACAAATTGGTCACAATTTTGTGTCAACAAAGACCAAATGGAAAGATTTTAAGCCGGTTCTAACTAATTCAGCTATTTGATGCTCAAAAATGTAATCCCTTTACATTATTATTATTAATATTATTATTAATAATAAAAACAATATTTAACTCACTCCACCCTTATCTTCAGACAAAATTTGTTCTCATTCCTGTGTCTCCACAATGCGTCCCGATTAAGGAGGCCTCGGTGCTTCAGTGCTGATATTCCTGTGTAATCCTCTCTTCTTTATGAAACACATCAATCACAATTTAACTGCATGTTCCCAGAGAGAACGATGAAATGGTATTCTTATTTCTACCATCCTTAAATTAACATGTACTTCTATTTTTCGGCGCCAGACTCCAAATTAAATAACAAAAAAGGGGGCTATCAGAGGGCCAGTATTTTGTCAATGTCCACGCTGACATTATACATCTGACTCTCTCCGACCTCTGTTTGTGTATGAGGATATTGAACACTCCGTCCACTCAGTAATCTAATAACACTGCGTAAAAATCTGAAGCTCGTGTGCCCAAACTTGACTAATTGCAGGAATGTTTCCGCGCTTATGCGGGGATCTTAATGGATTAGGAAATTTAATATAAGTCCAGCCCAGGTATGACTCAAGGATTCCTCGTATCTACAACGCATAACATAGCGGTGTGGTCTGTATCAACACCCCATTTGCACTTTTTTTGTGCACAAAGTAATCGGCGCGTAAAAGCGCAATAAAGGTAGAGCTCTCCATTTTTCCCCCAGTGTCCTTGGTACGGGACAAAGAGAGGTCCAAATTAGGGCGAAATGAAATATTTAATACTAATGGATGCCAGGTGCCAGACGAACAGATGTCAAAGTGATGTATGCTTAAAAGTGTCGTAAATATTGTTTCTTTTTGTCCCTCTCCGCTGAAACCCAGGCCTGGCCTCTGAAACACGACTACATTCGTCGTTAACCTGCGTTCGTCCTCATTAAGGCCGCACTAAAGTTACCGGGCCACTCAGTCCTGGAGAAGTGCTAACCTGTAGAAAGACTTTAATGGTGTCACCGCTATTTGGACTGCAAAGGTTAAAATCGTCGGTGCGGGTTATTTTAAAGGCGCCAAGCGATGGCATTATCCTAAAAAACAGCAGTGTCCACACAGTAAAAATCCACACAGTCTTATCTCGTTTGTATCAAACAACTGGAGGGGAAATCACGTCTTTTCCGCTTTAATAACGCGGATTAGTGGTGCTCTTGGGTGACAAGCTGCTGCTGGACCTCAATTTTCCGAGCAGCGCACGCACACACACACAAACACTATAACTCTCAGCACGTGTGTATCTTATTGCAGATGTCAGTCATTTTGGGGACAGTTAGTATGAGATGACAGACCTCCAACCCCTTTGTGAAACGAGAAATCACTGCGTGTCCCCATAATAACCCATTAGTGGTAACTTGGATTTCCCACAGGATCTTACTGGGAACATTAAACCTGGAGCTGGGAACTTTTTTTTCTAACACCCCTCTGTAACTTTCTCCACGGATAATCTGAGCAGCGTGGTGGCTCTGCGTCTCAAGGTTGCAGATAAGAAACTCTGTCTTACACACATTTTTTTTCAGACCACAAAAAGGAAGTAGCAGTCTGGGCGGATTACAGTCAAAGCGTCTCAATCCAATTTCAGCAGCTTGTTTCATGACACAGGGTCTTAAGTCCCACTGGTACAAAGTCACAGCTAATAATAATAATAATAATAATAATAATAATGCACAAAGACTTTAATTGTAGTTATTGTAATATTATTATTGTATTATTGTAATATGCCGAAGGCTATTTGGTTTAGCTATTAAAGTGATCTTTGCGAAATATTGGACATACCAACACCCCCCCCCCCCCCCCTTTATGTGCTGCCTCTTAATTTCAAGAAAAGATGATTATTACGAATTCATTATTAAAGTCTTGTTACGGACTTTAAATGCGCACTGTTTGGCAATGGTCTTGTGGTTTCTATAGTAAGTGTGTCACTTTATTTCTGTGTCACACTTTCATTCGTCTTGATATGACGGTGTCATCCGATTGAGTGGAGAGTAAAAGGTAAAAATGTGGTAGCTCAAACTACATTAAATGGAACTAATGACGCATTAGAACGGTGTCTAATTGATCTGATTAAAGGGCTATCAGCTACATGGTTGATGCCTGCTAGAGGATGCAGAACGTAGCCGTTTCGTCATCATCGTCATTTTGAACATCATCATTATTATCGCATTTGCGGTGGATAGAAAACGAATGTATTTGAATACGAGAATTTCTGTTTCGGTACTGACGATTTTTAGAAAGATTACATCATTTAGACTGTCACGTTAATAAAACGTTATTTAAAATTATTATGAGATTATTTTAGCATCCACGAAAATTAGAATGTCCTCCCATCTTTGAATTAATTCGGTCTGAGTCGTAAATTGATTTGTAAGATAAATGTTAGTGATTTACGTTTGCATCTCCAGTAAAGTGGGCTAATATAAAATTAGATGCACCAATTTTTGAATGGAACTAAAAGACACATGGGAAATAAGTTGCGTTTAATGTTGAGAGTTTCTTTTGCATTTCCACGAGGCTTAATCGAAATCCTGCAACCACACAACTGTTTTAACGGGTTTACAGTTTAGCAGATACCAAAACAGTCTAACAGCCTGAGAAACCAAGACCAGGGAGACTAGTTCAGCTTTTTCTTTTGTTGTTTGTAAAATTTTGTATAGCTGCACCACAGCCTTGTGGTGACAACTGAGCTCCTCATGCCTTTACTTGTCGAACATGAGGAAATTAAAAAGAAAAGGTGGGTTAGTGACTTCGCTCACACACGAAGCGGATAGTTGTGGTAAGAGTGCCTGTGTCATCCGAATTTATGGCTGTTTTGCTAGTAGCACAGGTAAACAAAACCATGGAACCCTTTCTTATCACTAATTAATTTTTTCCCTCTACCCAGATAGAGGCCTTAAGATGTCGTTTATAACCTATGGATATGTTTTTCCAAATAAGAGGATGAGGCACACCCCATAACTTTGCTCTAAAGAAGAATATTATCGCGTTGTGGGCTTCATGTGACGTGGACCGTATGAATTTCCGTTTGTTTCATTGGAAATGCAAATTGGACGAAGCGCTTACGTTTTTCACTCAGCATGTTACATGATAAGCATTCACAGCTTAACATGTTTATCTGCTGAGTGTTGATGGATTATCATCAGCATTATATCCCAGTGTTCAGTTTTCTGACAGTTTTTTTCTTTTGGAAAAGAAGAAAAGCAGAAGTAAATCGAAACTAGGTATTTTTTGCCAATATGTAGCTTCGATATTCATGAAAACGATCACAAGCACGCCATGCACTTTGACGTGAAGTGCAATATAAGGAGTTAAACGTGCAGCCATGCAGTATGTGTGGCTCCCAAACACAGCTGTTGGAGCTTGCGATTCCACTGAAGGCAAATAGAAGAACGGAACTATAAACAAGTGAAACAAATAATTACAATTTCTTAAAGTCGTCTTCTTTTTGAGCTCATAAAAATATTAATAAACGGTCCATTGTATTGCTCTCAAACAGACCACGTTATTAAAGCATCCTGGTTTTAAAAACGGAGAGAGAGAAACAGCTTTAATAAGAAAAACCTGAAGGGGCTCAAAGGCACATCAGTGCAAACAAGCAGAGGAAGTGTTAGAAATTCAAGCATGTGACGTTGTGTGATGTTATTTAGAAAATACCCCTCAAGCATTAAATTATGGATTTCGACGTGCTATGGAGGAGCTGCACTTGCGCAGGCATTGTGCGTGCGCAACACCACCGGACGCACGCTGTTTGTGTGGGCCATCAAACGCTGGGGTATGCAGTCGTCTGCTTGGCAGCATATAGAACCAAATAACATGACTCAGTACATCCTGCAGGAGCTGGACTATTTCAAATAGAGCATGTTGGTGTTTTTAACGAAGCATTAATACTGTAGCCTATATACATACTTTTTTTTTAAAGTCTTAAAATAAAAGTGTAGAGTGTAACTTTAAAAACCCAACAACAAGCCTACTGTTTTTCAGAATAGACAAGAGGATAAGCCTGTTACCAATCCATCTCTGATTTCACAGAAACCTTATTAGACAGAAACCTTATGCTCTCTCCTGCAGAGCACAGGACGAAGCTCTGACTCCATCATTACGCAATTTGTCTGACAAGTGATGCGTTGCCTTCACTTGAGGTATGAACAATTCAATTCGACACGGACCATTCTGGGCTCGTGAACAGTACAGGCGTGTAGAGTGTGCAAATCGTGCGTGGAGGCTCACTGATGCCAACATACTCCATACAGGCTAAACCGCTATTATTTACACATTTAGTCTGATAGTGACGACACAATTTTTTTTAAATTTATTTGTATGTGTTTAATACACTCTAGCAGCATTCTTTAAGAATACACTATTATTATTAGTACTAGTTGCGTTTTACCGTTAATAAAAGTACAATTTACAATAATTATTATAAAAATAACAGTCATGATAATTTGCAACAGTTTCACTGACTGTAATAATCACATTCTTTTTAATTAATTTATGGGAATTTTTGAACAACTGCGTAAAAATGCAGTGTCTATTCTTTACAACTACCGTTTAAATGTTAATAGTTGCGGTGCCATTAATCAGATAAAGCATGTATTTCGCTAGCATTATTATTATTATTATTATTGTTTTAAAACGTCACCCGGTTTCAGATTGCCTCACCTTAGACGTGTATTATGTCACAGAAACGGAAGGAAGGTGCATGCCCGTCCGGCCTAAAAAATGCAGAAGATGAAGCAGTTTGGGAAGACCTTTGATCCCTCGCTCCTGACCTTGTGTTATTTCAGTTACCAGAGGCACCCCAAGGCAAACAAGTTGGGCACGTTTCCCCGCCGTAAACATTATCCTTGTTGCATCAGCGGCCTGGGAGCGGAGGAGGGTGGGCAGGTGGGTGCACAAGAGGTGATGCAGCGATAAATACATTTATAAAAACAAACAAAAAAATAAATAAAATAAAACAGAAGAAAGAGTCCATTAAGACAACCCCAACTGGTCTTCTTATGACAAATAACCGTTCATGAAGGCAAAAACAACTCCAGCGTGGGGAGAAAAAGTAATTTACGCGTTTTTAAAGACACGTCTAACCGACTTGCATTGCCGTGGAGGCACTATAATTTGTTCAGTTTCTGAGTTTGACGCGATCCTAGCAAAGGTGGGAAAGCTAATCATAATATAGGCATCCAGCATCCAGCCTGCAGAGCTGTGCGTGCTGAAACAAATACCGAGAAAGACTTCGTGTACATTCTGGCCCCTAAAAGCCGCTTCGGTGTTTAATGTTAGCAGAGGTTTTCAACAATATTCTTAATTGCACTGCAGCGCAGGGGTGCTGTTTGATGTTTACATGCACACTGATCTCTTTAGATTGTACAGAGATGAAGGTCAGTCATGCACCGTGGCCTTCTTAAAATATGACACGGAAAATCCAAAGCATGTGTCAAAACGGGGAGTGAGCGAAGGCGCAAAATTATGGCGTGTGTTTGTTTCTCGTGTCGGGGAGCAACAAATCTTTCTTATTGCTTGCAACTGGGGTTTCTGTGCAGAAAGTGCTTGCCTGCTGAACATGTGAAAGTAAGGAATATTCCCTCTATAACACACTGAGCTGCAAACGTTGAGCTTGAAAGACAATCGCGTAAAGGTTAAGAAATAAAAGGTAATTATGTTATCACATAAGAACCTTAACAACCTGCATTCCATTAACGCTCGCTGGGCATAATTGGCTAAAAAAATTGGCCTGCTTTGCGCAGGCTAAGCCTAAAGAGACGTGCAGCTTATAATAGAAACGTGAAAATAAATAATTGTTTAAAAAAAACAATGATTTGAATTGTATTTTTCTTTTGACACGTGTCCGACTAAAAAAAACGAAATAATACCTAATGTCAAATGGGCACAAAATTGAAACCTGGCCATGGTTTTTAACTGTGCCGTGTATTTTCAAACTGCATGACAAGAGAGATTAAATTCTAAAGATTAAACTTATTCGCCTCATTTTCACCAAATCGCTGGAGCGTTTGGTCTGCTGTCAGTCTATGCTCGACGCCTGAAAGAGAATAAAAGAAGAAGAAGAAGAAAAGAAATACTTGGGTGACAAATAAGAAAAAAGTTATGATAACCTTCAAGTGCAATGAGATAGAATTTACAAACATCAACCAGCCAATTACATTACAGAAAAGCAATCATTCATTTCCTGCCATTTCCTTAATGATGCCATTTAAAAGCTTGAGATGAAAGTTAGTGTGGCGGAGCATAAAGCCACACAAAGTCGGGTCTTTGGAGCTGAACTTTTATTTTATTTTGAAAGGCAACTGATTATTATAAAAACAGCTGCATAAAATAAAACCGGTTACTGCTGGGGTCGAAAATGCACACATTTGTGGGGTTTCCCCCTATAAATAAATTCACATAATATTTCAGTTGGTGTTTCCTTGTGATGCTCACAAATAGGAACCTGTTTGTCTTTTTTTTTTTTGGTATCTTCACATCATTGTTGAAAGAGTGAAGATGCGATCCCGTACGGATACTGGATTGCACTCAACCTGCCTAAAAAACAAAGCCATTCATGGTGGCATGTCCCCGTTTTTTGGATAGCAGGATGAGAGGGACCCGGGTGTGTGGGTGTGTGTGACACTCTGAAGTTGTCATGACAAACTTCTGGGCCAATGATAATTTAGATCTGTGCAAACTCGAAGGCAAATGGGAGGGTCCGATCCAATCAGCGGGGGGAGAACCCTCGGAAGCCCAGCCTCCTGATTTCAACAGATTGAAATGTAAGCCTGTCTCCAGCGCCGTCAGGAAACAGATCGAGAATTTTGTCTCTCTTGTTCCTTATCGCGCAAGAAGATTTTCTTGGACGCGATTTTAGAAAGTGGACACGCTGGACGCGGAGCAGGACCCACGCAGGAGGCACAAAGCGGACACCGTATTCTTCATTTGCGGCTTTAACACGATGGGTGAGTTCAGTGTTGTATCGCTTTTTGGTTTCTTGACAGGGATGCAGCGATCGGTGCAACTTCTTAAAGCAAGGTGGGGGGAATTTAGCGAGATATTGTCTGTGGTGTTTTGACGGATTAGTTTAGTCTTTAATCCAGAGCATATAAAACAGGGCGATGAGTATTTATGTGGAGGTTACGCACGAATTTTGGCACTTCCCACCGGACATCGGTGTGAAATCTACCCTGCATGAACGACAGCTATCAGCGATCACTTAACACAGTTGATCCATAACTTCAGTTGTTTAGCGGGAGTGAAAACTTTGCTGAAAAAACAAAAATTCAAGTTTAAAATCAAGTGCAAATGTGAGAAGGTTGATTTTTCCCCCCCCGTCGTATATAAATAACAAAAGTTGAAATATGTTGACTGAGACACAAATAAACTATCAGCATATCTGCTGAAATTCATATCTGTAATATAAGCATATATTATTTAAATATTCTGTTATATTATAAATAAGGGGTCGTTAGCAGTGTGGAGGGCCTTGGGTTGGTTACCTAATCGCTGTCTCACTGTTGTGCCCTTCTGTGTGTTTGTTTTTGACACCAGAGCCTGCCTTCGGTGAAGTGAACCAACTCGGTGGTGTTTTCGTAAACGGCAGGCCGCTCCCCAACGCCATCCGGCTCAGGATAGTGGAGCTGGCCCAACTCGGGATTCGACCCTGTGACATCAGCAGGCAGTTGCGCGTGTCCCACGGCTGTGTCAGCAAGATCCTGGCTCGCTACAACGAGACCGGCTCCATCCTCCCGGGGGCAATCGGAGGCAGCAAGCCGCGGGTCACCACACCCACCGTTGTCAAACACATACGGACATACAAGCAGAGAGACCCGGGGATTTTTGCCTGGGAGATCCGGGACAGGCTACTCGCTGACGGGGTTTGCGACAAGTTCAACCTGCCCTCCGTTAGCTCCATCAGTCGGATCCTCCGAAACAAGATTGGGAATCTGTCCCAGCAGAGCCAGTATGAGTCGGGCAAGCAGGCGCCTCATCCACCGCCACAACCAACGTTACCCTACAACCACTTATACTCATACCCGACGTCCAAAGTGCCCACTCCCCCTGGCATGCCCACCCTTCCCGGACACATGGCCATGCACAGGATATGGCCTTCCTCGCACTCTGTAACTGATATTCTGGGGATACGGTCTATTACAGAGCAACAAAGTAAGCATGGCTGCATGGAGGGCGGTTACATTTGTTTATTGCACCACATATAACCAACTTTTGAAGGGGTTTTGCGCGCAAGAGTGCGAATGTGTGTGTGTATGTGTGTGTGTATTTGGAATAAAACCGGCACTTGTGTTTTTTTTCTCCCTTTGAGTTAGTGTAATTGTTTTTATAGGCCTCCAAAAGTAACTATTGGAACGTTCTAAACCCACAGGCCTTTTTGGAGAGAGAAAGCTTAAATGCCATTTGACCTGCCTGCTGATATTGATTTTAAAAGGAGGCAGGTTAGTTCAGAAACAGATGGTCCAGCTTGCAAGAATAATTAAGAGGCGGATGTGGAATATTAGAGGGACAGCGGAGGGAAAGGCGGTGAGACGAAGTGTATCAAAATGAGGTGTGCTGAATGTTTGCCATGACTCGTTTTGTGCAGAACTGTGCATTCAGCGGTTTGCCCGATTCAGGCCTCAAATAAGTATCTCGCATTAGAATGCGTTTTCTGCTGCGTGGGTTGTGTTTTGTCCACATGCAGGTAGGCCCAGATAACTTTGCCTTGTACTCAACAAAACCGCAATTGTTTTGGAAACAGTGAAACAGGATCCAGCATAAATCAGTGCTAATGGTCGGCTCGGTGGTGTGAGAGGGCTTCTTCTAAGAGCTTGTTTTCCAGTGGCAGGAAGGGAAGTGTTGTCAGTCCATTGCCGCAATCCTGTTGCTGTCAGGATTCAGGGCTGCCATGCAGAAACACGCCCCGGCCTCTTCCACTTCCACCGCCATGCAAAGCTTCACTCGAGCAATATAAATAACATAAATGTAAAGCAGATATCCACGAAAGCTCACGGGGTGGGGTGGGTGGGGGGAGAACAGTGTTTTGAGGGGCTGCCTTTATAAACAATTTATGCATTTCTAAATTATTAGCAGATGCTTGTGGCAGGTTTTTGAACGCTGAGTTGAAGTTTTTAGCACATTTAGTAAAGTGAGAGATTTGCCACATACTTTTTAAAAATGGGTTTGGAATTAATGGAAATGATAGGAAATAAAATAAAATAAAACACGTGCACGGCTAAAAATGTAAAATATTAGTGGCTTTGTCTAGGGTAGTTTTTATTTTTACGCACACGGACAACACATTCAAAACTCCCGAGGGTTGATAAAGTCGCAGAGTGTTATAATATTAATATGTGCAGCACGCAGTTTGTTTACAGCTCTTTGTCGAAATTATTGTGATGGCTTCTCTCACAGTAAACAACGGGGAATCTATGTAGTGTGCCCATCATGCACAAGAAGGAGACGATGAAAGTCAATTCAATTTGTCTCCGACAGCGAGACAATTTTTTTTCCTCTAATATCCTTGACCCAGAGAGAGGGAGTCGCTTTAGCCATAACTTAAAAAAGAAATGGATTAAAAAAAAACCCAACTACATTTAGTCCCATGTATTCTGAGCACATTTTCTTTACGACGAATAAAATAAATAAATACATAATTAAAAATATGACAGATAATTTCACCTTTGTGTTAGGTTCTCATTCACAGCACTAAAGAAAAATATAAATTTACGACAAAAGGCAATTATCAGGCAAAAAATACTTTCCCCAAACTTTTATTTTCAGAAGAGATTATCTCAATTTCAGACATCTGGAAAATGTTTGAAAAAAATAATACAGAGTCTAGGTTTCATACACTTGAAACTCGGCTGAAATACAGTACATCGGATAATAGATAATACAAAGATAATTGTTTAATGGCTCAAGGAAACATTTAAAGAAGCATTACACACAGGAAAGACCTTCAACCTACGTGCTATTCATACCTAAATTGACAAATAATCAGTTCAGAATGTCACAGGGTTTATTGTCTTGTGCAACCTGGCTAACCTGCGGTTAACGGATGCATGAATCACAGCAGCGGCCTGTGCCGGTCTTTTTTCCCCCTAACCTTAGCACAGTCTCCTCCTGACCGCCCTCTCTTCTCTCTTTCTCTTTTGCCCCCCCTCCCAGTTAGTGACAGTCCATCCTTTCCCAGCACCACTCTAGAAGAATGGAGCGCTATTAACAGGACTAATTTCCTACCAGCAAGCTCTCCACTAGTCAATGGCGTGGATAAGGCGCATTTAGAACCTGAGGCAAAATACACACAGGTAAAAAAGTGGAAATCTCAATTTTTTATTTTTTTTGTTTGTTTTTTAATCAGGAGTACAGAAAGAGCGAAAAGAGTGTAGGCTATTAATCTACTTGCAGACTTGAGTATTCTTCTATTTTAACAGTTAGCATGGAAACTTCCCATTTCACAGCATTAATGCGCTCCTTCTGCTGGCTGGGGTGCATTTTTATTTCACTCTCTCTTCTCTTTTTTTTATTCTGGCTTTACAAGGGGCAGTTCGTTTAGGCCCTGCTGCTTGGTCAGTGCTTTTATGGATGATTACAGAGCAGATTATTTAACAATAAGCACATCAAATGGGGTTTAAATAGCCTAGTTATTATTAACTTTTAGGATTTTGAAAATTAAGTGTAGCGTGCTTCACACTCGAGACAATGGCTGGACCCCTGAATAAGAGCCAGTTGCCTCCTGTTTTCGTTTCCCTGGTAAATTATACAGTATTTGAATTGGCTGGTTTTAATGCTGTAGCCTAGTCAACGACAACCATCATCCCGTCATTTGTCTGTGAGTTTTAAAGTAGGCTTTGGGATATTGTTGTGTCCTTAATGGCAGTCCTGCAGCTCTAAGCGTCCGGTGCATTCGTTATTTTGCTGGAGCGGTTAAGTCCACGCTAAAAACGCCGACTCAAACATACAATAGTCAAAAATTAATACACGAATCGTTACTGACTTTCATGCAACTTAAGATGTTTTTCGTTTTATTTCCTAATGTTATGTAGCTTTAATAAAATGTATATGGCCAAACTCAATAAGCTGCAAGTCTGAAAGTGATTGGATAGATTTTTATTCAGCTTTATCTCCGCTTTTCTATCTAAAACTAACGCAGGTCTACACACCACTCATCGCAGGCCTTTAATGTAATTTCCCTCCCAAATCACGCTTGTGTGCGCATGCTTTCCTTTTCTTCTTTTATTTTGAAAGGGCTTGTGATTCTGGTCACTGACAGAAAACGTTTCCATGCACATCATTTATTTTGCTACTTTATCATGGGGGACTTTTCATTCTCATTATGAAGGGGAAAAAAAAAGATTGAACCGATGCTGGAAGATTAGGAGCGCTCAAAGTGGACGCACACTAACTGTCTGAGCGGTTAGCCAAGCAGCTATACAAAAACAGAAGTGAGCCATTAAATGCAGAAAATAACAACTCCATAAATTACACAGTTTATTGCATGAAAAACAAAAAATGGCGAAGCAAGAACTGTTCCACCAAAACACTGAGGATTAAAATGTGCCCCATCACTTCGATTTTATACATGCAGACTCTGCAGCCTGCTAAGATCTAATGTGACTTTAGACTTTGTTAAATTTGTGTTTGTCAGACAGGCTGAGACGCAGGGAAAGTGCGCGGTCTTGCCAGGATCGTGTTCAAACAAGATGGCTAAACAACTTTGTATCTATCAAACTACAAGTCACTTTTTACCACCAGTTTCAAAGCACGATCTTTCTTGCAGCAGCAGGGAACTTGTTGTTTTTGGTTTTCTTTTTTAATTTTTCTGAAGGTTGACTTTCAGCTAAGAAAACTAACCAAAGCTGGCCAATGAAAACCTTTGACGGCTTTACATTTCTGACAAATTTCCTAACACCTATTTTTCCATAAGGACCAAGACCGCGGCTAGAAACCTTTGGCCTCTGCTCTGAAGGCAAAGCGGGCAGATGCACCCGTGTGTGCTTCTCTGCAAGATTGCGAGCATCATTAACACAGATTAAGGTTAAATCACGAACCGCGGCTCGGAGTTAATGCAAAAGTGTTTTAAAAACGCTTGAAAGAGGCGAAATGTTTAACAAAACATAGCCTACATATTATATATATCTAAAAAAAAAATTTTAAATTTGTAATCTCTGGAAATTTAACAAAAAAACAAACAAACAAACTCAATGTCCTGAAGTTTAGTTTAAATTATTTATTTAAAAAAGAAATACAGGGATTAGAGCAGCAGTAAATTCGCTAAAGTATTTTGTCGCATAGTCGACCAAATACACCAAGTGTTTTATTTATTTTTATTATTATTCATAACAATGAAACACTTTAATGTTATTATTATTAATATGAATTTTAAAACTTTTTAATAGTAATGTTAAAGTAAGTACAAGTGATGTAATTCAAGTTTAAAAACGTTTTATATATACGGAGGGCGGAGGATGAAAGAACAGGTCCGCCTTATAAATTATACAATCAGATACAAGATCAGTCCCATAAATTCGCCTTTTGTATACTCGTTTGATTTTGTTGACTTTGTGTCAGACAGGTGTTGATTCAACTATGTGGTCGTTCCGGAGGCTGCAGTTAGTTGTGTTCTTGCAGTAGTCAGTTGCGTAAAACTGAAAGGGAGTTTCTTTTCTTTTCTTTCTCTCTATATACTATATATCTATATCTATGTTATATCTATACCTATAGATAGATAGACATTGCCATGAGCCGAATGTGTGTCTGTATGTATAAGTATACCATGTGCAAACACTAGGCTGTGTGTAATATATGATGTTTTTCAAGAGTGGAAATGTGTTAATTTTGGGGAAACTGTTTAATTACATTTGTTGATTTAAATTGGAAAAAAACAAGAATAATATAATGGGCTGTCTGTACAGGACTTAATGAAATACATTTCAGTATATTTGAGTGAAGTTATGATACAAAACACCCGCATACTCATACACACATGGTCAGACACCCACAAACAACTGCCTCAGACACCCACAGCCACCCAGTACAGACCCACAGACACCTGCAGGCCCAGGCCCAGGCCCAGGCATGCACACACACACACACACACACACACACACACA